>NC_133324.1:938167363-938347363 GCF_042186555.1 Aquarana catesbeiana
GTTTATAAAAGAATATGTTTAATGGAAGGTTCTGGAATGCAGTTAGTGAAATCTTTTCTCTCTTGAACATATGGGTGGTGCTGGTGTCTTACTTTAGGATCATTTGGAAACTATGCTGCCCTCTGATCACAGTGGTTCCTCCCTGCTAAGTGATTACTTTGTTCTGTAGTAGACCAGTGGTAGGAACCATTACACCAAGCAGGGGACAAGATCTGCAACAAATCCACAGTGTTGGATACCAGTGGTGTCCAAAGCTCTTCGAGAAAGCAAGATATTATACTAACTGCCCATTGGAAGAGTAAGTATTAATAATTAAACTTTAAACTTTAACAGTATTCATTCTCTTCCTAATACATTAGTAACATACTACAATTTACAATGATATAGATAAAACTATAATGTTAGCTCTATATATTATAGATAATATTTTTATTTCCAATAGTCATCATACATAAAAAAAAATATTATTCTTTATTTTCAAGCAAACCTGTTTTTGTATTCAGGTCAGGCTTGAACAGAATTATGTAGCATTTTGGGAAAAATATACAGCCAAGAAGTACAACACTTGATGCCAATATAGCAAAAATCTCCACAGACACCATGTCTTTCCCTTTAGTGCTCAGATAAGCCGGGATCATGGCAATCCAGACACTGCAGAACACCAGCATGCTGAAAGTGATGTACTTGGCCTCATTAAAACTATCTGGCAAAGTTTTGGCTAAAAAAGCTATAATGAAACTCAAAGCTGCCAGAAGCCCCATATATCCCAGGACAGAGTAGAAGCCGATAACTGAACCCTCATTACACTGAATGATGATCTTTCCCTGATAAGAGTGAGTGTCTTTATCCTGGAATGGAGGAGAAATGGATAACCAAGAAACACAGATTATTGCTTGAACCAGTGAAAACATGCAAATGATAAAATTGGGCAGCTTGGTTCCCATCCATTTCCTCCAGGGACTCCCAGGTTTGGTGGCTTTAAAAGCAATACACACCATGATACTTTTGGCAAGTAGAGAAGAGACAGCAACTGAGAAGATGACACCAAAAGAGGTCACACGCAGCATGCAGGTTACATCTACTGGACGTCCGAGGAACAAGAAGACACAGAGGAAGCTCAACATGATGGAGACCAGGAGAAGATAGCTCAGGTTCCGGTTATTAGCTTTAACAATGGGGGTGTCCTGGTAATGTATAAATATCCCCAATATTAAACCAGTCAGAAGACAACAGAGGATGGAGACAGATGAAAATACTGCAACAATTGTATCATCAGTGTAGGAAAGAAATTCCAACAATTTGGGAACACATCGATCCTTCTTCTCATTTGCCCATTCATCATCAGGACATTTCATGCAGTTTTCACTGTCTGAAGGAAGGAAAATACAAACACAATGAGCATCTGTGCCAAAGTTTCTGAGTAAAAAAATGATCCTTGCCTTACAGCTAGCAGCTGGATTTTCATCAGTGCATTGTGGGAGAGTCAAATAAAATATACTAATGCCCTTATATTGTAGAAATGTACCATATTTATCTGCGTATAACACGCGCCGGCGTATAACACGCACCCCAAGTTTAAGAGGAAAAAAAACTTTTAGGAGGGAAGTTTAAGGAAAAAAACTTACATTAAAATGCCCATCAATGCAGCCTTATCTGTCCATCTGCAGCCTTTTCAGTGTCAGTGCAGCCTTGCCCCAGTGCAGTCTTGTCAGTGCAGCTTTGTCAGTGCAGCCTTGTCAGTGCAGCCTTGTCAGTGCAGCTTTGCCCCAGTGCAGCTTTGCCCCAGTGCAGCCTTGCCCCAGTGCAGCTTTGGCAGTGCAGGTTTGCCCCAGTCCAGCCATGTCAGTGCAGCTTTGTGATAGATTAGATTCAAATATGGCGCCGAGACTGCAGGGATTCGTCGGAGCCGAGATACACATACCCGAGTGTTCTCTGCTCTTTTCGGTACCGCTCACAGTCACGCCCAGTCCCACCCTATGATGGACATAACACAGATCCAGGGGCGGGACTGGGCGTGACGGCGGCGCCGAAAAGAGCCGAGAACACTCGGGTATGTGTATCTCGGCTCTGACGAATCCCTGCAGTCTCGGCGCCATATTTGAATCTACCCACGGCTGTGTATGTCGGCGGCGTTCGCAGCAATTGCCGCGATCGCTCCGATAACACAAAATCGGCGGGGATCGGCCTATAACACGCACCCACGATTTTTCCCTGATTTTCAGGGGAAAAAAGTGCGTGTTATATGCCGATAAACACGGTATTTCAAATTAGATAGCTAGACAGATAGGTAGACAGACAGATACAGTAAGCAGATAGATAGATTTTGTAAACACGCACAAAAACAAGTGAACAAGTGAAGTGGGAGGGCTAACGTCATGCAGGAACATTGGTACTGCCTCATTGGCTGGAATTTCAGGAACCGGCATTGCTGCACAGCCATTGACTGCCTTTCAGCAATGCAGCGGAGCTGAGGCTGAGCCGGGTTGTGCGCTATGAAGTGAGGTGATGGGCAATTTACTTGTTTCTTTGTTCTATAGTTACAAAGTGGCATAAAAATAGGACTGTTTGACTTGTCTGTATGGACTGCTTTCCTTCAAAGACTGCTAAGTTAGATAGCAAGATGCCAAAAGCATTTTCTTCTGCATATAGTTAGACTCTTATATGTAAAGACCGCTCATGACAAGTGGTAAAATACTAAAAAGGATGTTGATGCTCTATAGATATGTGGAAAATAAAAATAGGAAAAAATGCACAGAAAATTTGGTATAGGCAGAAAATGGACAGAAAATGATAAAGACTGGGATTTTATTTAATATATGAATTTAATGTGTGAACAAGGAAATTTTTTTTCTTCCCCCCTTTCCTGGACTGCCAGGCTGCATGCTTAGATAAGGGTCTGGTATAGATTTTGGGGAGACCCCACGCCTTTTTTTCTTAAATTTGGAATGGTATTGCCCTTAAGAACCATGCTAGACCTGAAGGGCCTGGTATGGATTGAGGGGACCCCCACACAGTTTTTTAAACTTTTTTCAATTGCCGGCAATGTTTTTTATTCCATTCAGCTGTCAGCGAGGAAGCCCGTTGACAGCTGATGACTCATCCATTGTTAAGGATGCGGTGACACTCCTTAACAACCAGCTATTCACTGTGCCCTGATTGGGCATCAGGGATTAGAATGCACTATGCAGCGCGCAGTGCATTGTGGGGCACTCTGCAGGCAAACATCTTGCCGAGCGCCCTGCAAATTCTGGTGTTTGCCGAACAGGCAAACTTTTGCTTGGCCCGAACTGTTCACCCAACTCTAGCTGACATTTTACCTCAGGGTGCTGGTTCCTAGGCATTGTGTGCATGGACGGTTGCAGAAAATAGGTGCCGGTCACTTTTAGGCTGAACAATATTGAGTTTATTGCTCACTATGGCAATATGTAGGGAGAGAGTATTAGGGCACAGGACACCCTAGGACAATAGGCAAACAGACTAACAGACTCCAAAGACAGAAACAGACAGGTAGACAGCAATATAGAACAAGGGCCCTGGGGGTGCATCCAATGTTCTGTACCTACGTAGTAACAGCTGTCTCTTATAGCAACCAAAAAAAACCCACAGCACCATGTATAGATTCTTTAGATGAGTCTGATTGGCAGAGAGAAGTATGCACATTCATAACCTAGATTTACTGTAGTTCATCATACTAATGCTAAAGGTAACATTGCCACCTACTTACAAAAGGGAAGAATCACAGCAACACCACGCTTAGGAGAAAACCCAAAGGATCACAAAGATTACAAATCAGGCAGGTTAACTACAACCTAGTGCAGCTAAATTTGCTTGTAGTCCCTGTTTAAGACAAGGGGTCTACATAACTATGCACAGACCATACCTGTGGGATCCCCTCTGAAGCTGGAAACCATGGTAGTAGACACCTCTACACATGTGTGGTTTGTTTTGTTCCGAATTTAAATTCAAACACATTTTTTGTTATTTGGAATTTTGGATGTATCCGAATTGCTGAATTAAAATTGAAAAGTGAATTTAAATGAATCCGAAATAATGAAACAAGATTTCAGACAAAATTTGAATTTGAATTGTTTTTGAATCGAATTTGAATAGTTTTCTAATCAAATTCAAATTCAAATTACCGGAACGAATACAATAGCATAGAAAATAAAGCAAAAGAAAAGAAAATAATATGATAGAATAGAAAAAAAATTAATAGCAAATGAAAGAATAGAATATAATAGAGTAAATCAGAACAGAATCGAAAATAAAAGAATAAAAAGGGATAGAACAGAAAATAAAAGACTAGAATAGAATAGAAAATAAAGGAATAGAATACAATAAAAAACATACAGGAAAAAAAATAAAATAAAAAAAATATAACCATCTTATGAAATTTGAATTTCAAATAGAATACATTTGAGGGAAAAGAATAGAATAGAAAAAAAAGAATAAATTAGAATAGAAAAAAAAAAGAATAGAAAAAAATGGAAACAATAACAACCCTCCAAAAAATGAATAGAATAAATTCAAATTTGAATAGAATAGAAAATAATAGAATTAAAAAGAATAGAATAGGAATGTAACTATGTAAAATAAAAGAATTGAACAGAATAAAAAAAAATAGAATAGAATAGAACCATTTCCCACAATTTGAACCATTTTCCAAAATTCAACTTTCAAATCGAATAAATTTGAATTTGAATAGAATAGAAAAGAATGGAATAGAATAAAATAAAAAATAATAGATAGAAAAATAAAATAATAGAATATAAAAGAGTAGAATAGAATAAAAAGGACTAAAATAGAATAGAATAAATATAACAATATAACAGGTTTCCAAATTTTGAATTTTGAATATAGTAAATTTGAATTTGAATAAGAAGAATAAGAAGAAACAAATAGAATAGAAAACAAAAGAATAGAATAGAATAGAAAAAACAATAGAATATGATGGAGTAGAAAGGATACATAGTAACCATCTGTACAAAACACACCCCAGCACCCCATCATCACCCGATGCTATCTATGTATACCACGCCCCCTCGGCTCCTGTGGTGTGGTCTTTGTCTCTGGCCCGCCGTGTGCCGTTTGCCTCGTGTCGCATTCGTTGCCGGGGTTGGTGAGTGTGCTTGGCCAACTTCAAATATTACTTTTCCATTCCTCTCTATTTAGAGTGTGATTTATTACATTTGTATACTTTACAGGTATTTGTCGCATCTGCTCCTGATGAGTGGAGAGAAATCATCCACGAAACGCGTTGAGCTATACTTGATGCTACAGAAATATTCATTACGCTCTGATGATGTTATCAATATGAATCTAGTACATTTGTATTTATACCATGCAATACCAATATAGATGCCGGGCATGCCGCTTCCGGCAGTCGCAGGTCATATTGCTGTTATACACTCCATCTATTGATTATTACGTATTTATTCTGATTTATGTGTTTATTTATATACCCTTGTATTATCATGTTTATGCCTTGTGCCTACATGTGTATATATGAAATTACTCCTTTACTACATTTGTTATGAATTAAACACATACCCTTACCTCCGCAGTTCAACTGCTTCATTTAACGTCCCAATTTTCCTCTTTTGCAGCACATAGTAACCATCTTCCAAAAATCAAATTTCAATTAGAATAAATTTGATTTCCAACGGAATTTGAATGGAATTTGATGCATACTTGAATGCAATTTGAATGGAATTCAAATCAATTAGAATTGTCCAAATTTGGTCCAATTGAGTTCAATTTCATCGAATTTGGAAAATTAAAATCAATTTGAATTCAATTAAACAAAAGAAATAAATAAAAGAAAGGGATAGAATAGAAAATAAAATAATAGAATAAAAAAGAAGATAACCATCTTCTAAAATTTGAATTTCAAATAGAATAAATTTGAGAGGAAAGAATAGAATAGAAAAAAAAATAGATTAGAATAGAAAAAAAGAATAGAAAAGAATAAAATAGAAACAATATAACGTTCCTCCGAAAAACAATCATTGGATAGAAGAAATTCAAGTTTGAATAGAATAGAAAATAATAGAATAGAAAATAATAGAATAGAAAATAATAGAATAGAAAATAAATTAATTGTTTCCTCCAAAAAACTAATTTTGAATAGAATACATTCAAATTTGAATAGAATAGAAAAGACTAGAATAGAAAATAATAGAATAAAAAATAAAACAAATTGAATAGAATTGAAAAAACAATACAGTAGAATATAATATAACCATTTCCCATAATATGAACCATATTCGGATTTCAAATAGAATAAATTTTAATTTGAATAGAAAAGAATAGAATAGTATAAAATAGAAAAGAGTAGATAGGAAAATAAAATAATAGAATAAAAAAGTGGAGAGTAGATTAAAAAGGAATAAAATAGAATAGAAAAAATATAACATAACCGTTTTCCAAATTTTGAATTTCAAATAGAATAAATTTGAATTTGAACAAGAAGAAAATAATAGAATGGAAAAACAAATAGTATAGAATAGAAAAAAACATTAAAATATAATGGAATAGAAAGGATATACAGTAACAATCTTCTTTGAATCAATTTCAATTTTCCAAATTTGGTCGAATTGAGTTCAATTCCATCAAATTCAGAAAATTCTAATCAATTTGAATTAAAATAAACAAAACAAATTCCAAAAACGAATTAAACAAATACAACAAATTTAACAAGTTTTTGTAAATAACGAACCAAAACAAAATCATGCTTCCGTCATATACCACTTCCTCCCAGTCTGGATACAGATGTCTGATAATCCAACCGCTCATAAGCACAAAACAAGGCGACACTTGTTTCACTGCTAACATGGACTGTTTTATTATCACACATGGACACAACAGATAAAAATAACTCAGAGACTCCCTCCCCCCACCCTTGGAAAAGAGGGCGGGTTAAACTGTCCAAAGACAATGGACACACAGGTCAGGTGTGTTCAAACTTCTCCTCAGTAAACAGTCTTATCAGCAGGGGGCTGCTGGAGGAATTCCCCGTCCCCCTACAGGGACGCACATCCCAAATGATCACAGCAAAGAGTCCACAACAGAATGAGACAACATACATTATATACATATATACACTGAGTTCCCCTAGTACAGTTCAGACTGGATTTCTCATTCACCTCACAAAGAGTATTTTTCTCTTGAAAATCCAGGGCCCATAATCAAAAGGCAAGAGCCTTGCATTCAGTCCTCTCCAACAGTCTCTGTCCCAGCTAGGTCTGTCACAACTTGCAACTGTAATTGCAGAGAAAGGTGGCTCTACAAAGTATTGACTCAGGGCGGCTGAATACAAATGTACCCACACTTTTCACATATTTATTTGTAAAAAAAATTGAAAACCATTAATCACTTTCCTTCCAATTCACAATCATGTGCCACTTTGTATTGGTCTTTTACATAAAATCACAATGAAATAAATGTACCTTTTTGGTTGTGATTAAAGTGAAATATCCGCGCTAACCCTATAGTGAACATGCATATACCTATATTTGTATATACTGTATCTATGTATAAAAAATATAGGTATATAAAATACTGTGACACAAATTGTGGTGTATGTGTTAATAAAAAACACAAAAAGAATGGTGCTGCAACAATAAAAACCTAAATATTCGGCTCGTGGATATGTGTAAAAAGTACAATTGCGCAACCAAAATATATTATAAATTATAAATGTTTAACAATCACATACAAATTGAGATAAAACACAGCTGATGCTACAAAATGAATAACAATACTGGGAAAGTCGAAGCCTCTTATAGAGAAACGCATCGGGTGGAGCTACAGGACCAGACGTCATCATGTACCAGCTGGTTGGCTTGAGCCGCAGCTGCTAGTTTATATCGATACACATATACATATCGATACACTGTTTTTTTCTTGTTGGATGTGAGTGGTTCGTTATTACCATGTTACTGGAAAATGTTGTAATATGTTCACCGTCGATTTGTTCAATGGTCGATTTGTCCAAGCCAACTCAATTTTAATATAACAGCTGAAGACCCTTTGATGTGTTGGTCTTATGCAAGTCTACCTAGGGGTGTGAGGTATGGGCTGTTAACCTAATTGAACATTTCAAAGGGTACATTGTTTAAAGGACCATAGAAGAAGTATTTATTGATGATAATTAGACTTGAGGGGGTAACAATGGGATCAAGGAGTGTTTTGGGTTGGCCTAGCGGAGGCTCCCTCCTGTGGGGCTAATATATCAGGGGGGCTTGTTGATATGCAAGAATACAGATTAGGAATGTAGGTATTCCAAGGGCTCAAAAGGGTGTTCAGGTGGTATCTGTTAATCTAATTACACATATCTAAGGGGACTTGTTGATGTTGATATGCGGGAGTGCAAATTGGGGTGGTTCATGGTTGTTCACGGCTGGGGGTTGTTGTCTGTCTGATAGACTAAAGCTTATCAAAGTCCTAAATTGAAATGGCCAATCAAATTGCTCAGCCATTCAGTGTCTACTGGATATAACACGGCATTCAGTCTATAGTTTGAAGTTAGGCTTGTCTGTGTATGGCTGGGAACACACAGGTCTAGGAACATGGGTCTCTGAATTATATCTACTCTGTCAGATTTTTTGTCATCTGTGGACTTTGGACTTTGTTGTGTGTTGGAAGTCAATAAAGTGCATCTCTCTGGAAGAATTGGGTTGCTGTGGAAGAGTACTCACTAACGATACTACATCTACCCACTCTACATCATAACTACTATACCACAATATAATCGATCACTACAGAAAACAGAAGCCTTTTTTAAATACTGCACCATGAAGTTTTCCTTCTGCCTTGCATAAACACGCTCCACGAGTGATCTCACCCTATTGAGGGTTCCATGGAACAGGATTACCATAATAGCCGGTGAAGTGTCTTTGGAGGAGAGGTTTACATATCAAGTGATTGGATAAATACACCGCCCTGAGCCGACGGTTTCCTCCTGCATATGCCTTTATGATCTCTATAACCTGAGATCCTACAGATCTGGTAAGCGGCCATCTGGTCTTTAATTACTTCCTTGGCTGTTCTTATGGTTGTCCCCATTGAAAAGTGAAGAGAGTATTTTTTACACCACCCAGAGTACCCTACCCCATATGAACTATGTGGAATATGACCTGTCATGGACTTTTAATCACATTGTGTTATTAATCACATGGGGGTATTGTTATTCATTTTGTAGCATCAGCTATGTTTTATCTCAATTCGTATGTGATTGTTACACATTTATAATTTATAATATATTTTGGTTGCGCAACTATACTTTTTACATGTTTTTGGTTGTAACATGACAGAATGTGGAAAAAGTCAAGGGGTATGAATACTTTTTCAAGACACTGTACACTTTAACTATAATGACAACTTCTACATAGTCCAAAAGCAGCTTACTAACAAGTACAAATTTTACCAGAAATGTTGGAGATCTCTCCTTCTGGACATGGGACACACTCATAGCAACATTCATGAATTGAAGATCCAAACATTTTTCTGCTGCCAGGTAAACAGGGATCTGAGCATCGAGATACCGGAACCTAAAAATCAGATATTTTTATTATTTTGTAGAGGTCCATCAGGTGCAATGAAGCTACATTATACAAACTAAGAACAACAGCATATATAAATTCAACACTTCATATACCTGATATGTGCCAGCTGTACCATGTTCTTGTATGAGAAAGTGCCCGGTTCTCTTTGTCTTTGTATTGCTTTCTTTATGTGAAATCCCTGGTGTCACTGCTAGTCCCTCTGCTTTCCTATTAAAAACTGACCACACTAAGGAGGAGAACACACAGTGGTCAGTTCTCTAGCTGTGCTGGAAACTCCTCCAATGACCAGACTTGTCCTTGCATGCCTCTCCTTGCACAGCCACTGACTGGGAAGACCAGTGCATTGATGTTTCTCCACCCTCACCACCCTATGCAGCTGGAAACATATGTGAGTATTAATGAAAAAGGGGGCAAAGGTATTTATAATGATTTTTATTTTTATACACAAATGTTTTACCATTCATTTTTATTTAAACTACAAAGGGAGAGATTCGAGTTAGTTAGGAAGTTGTACTTTAATTCTTATTGCTAGCTCTTGGGCCATCAACTCCTTTTTGTTTTATTTTCCTTATGATAGGTTTTTTTTGTTGTTAATTATATTTTGTGGGTGCTTCAAAGTCACTTTTAGCTGCTGTGCTATGCATAGTGAACCTTCTTTTTCATGTTTTGGTGTAAAGCTTCCCTAAAAATAAATGGGCAATTGTTTCATGAAGTTGGTATTTTGGGGATCATTTTGGGGGTACATTTGAACTCTTTTTAAAGGGGGTACTATTATGGGGTTTTCTGTAAATGTGTGGCATATTGGTTTATTTTGTGTTTTGTTAGAGCCTTGTTCAATATTTTTATTAATTCAAAGTAAGACACTGTTCTCAGAGTACATAACATAACGTCTTAGAGTACAGGACAATCACATATCAAGATGTTGTCAATTACAATAGTCAGATGGCATGGGAAGGCATGCTAGCTGGTATACTAAATTGTGAGCCAAAATTAAGACAGTAGTGCAGGGTTAATGACTAATGGTATACATTAAATAGTAATGCCTGCTAGGCATTGAGAGTCCACACTCACAGGATGTCTGAGGAACCACATAAAGTGGTTGTACAGTTAAAAGGTCTTTAATCTTAATGCATTCTCTGCTTTATGGTAAAAAACCTTTTACATTCAGCTCACCCCACAACCTCCCCTAAATACTCACCTGAGCCTGATCTCGGTCCACTACTGTTTAGAGCAGGTCCTCTACTGGGTCTTCCAGGCTTGGCTAACAGCAGCAGGAACCATTGGCTTCTGCTGCTGTCAGTCTAAACCTGTAAGCAGAGAGCAGGGGGTGGGGCTGAGCTAGGTTGTTGTGTGTCTGAATAGATGCAATCAGCCCAGATGGGGAGTGAATCCACATGAGTGACACTCAGCAGGAGGAAACAGAAGCTCCGGCAGAGGACCTGACAATATAAGGATTGGGGCTGCTCTATGCAAAACCATTGCACAGATCAGGTAAGTATAACATGTTTGTTATTTTATTGAAAAAAAAATGAAGGTTTAACAGGTGAAGTGTAGAGAAGAAATTGGAGTGGAAGCGTGAGTTACGAAGGGTCCACAGAGGATACAGGCTATTAGCCGGGCAAGAAAGAGGGCTAAGGGCTTTTTCTACATTTTATTTTGTGTTAATAGGGTCTGGGGTTAAAGTCTGGGGTTCTTTAAGTGCAGCATTCCCTGCATACTGACCATCTGTTCTTGGATCTACCTTTTGAAAGAAAAAAAGTGTAAGAACAATGTACACCGAAACCACCTCATGTTATATCACTCAAATTCACAGGGCCCACTCCCTTATTTACATAGATTAAAAAAGGTTAGGCATACACCAGTTAGGCCTTATTCCTGAATAAAACTATATGACTGCTGGTCACGTTAACTCTTTAACTACTGTATCTTCTGCAGTATCTTTATTTGTTTATAAACGAGCTCCAAACTTTGGGGATAGAGTGGTAAGAAAGATCCTGGACCCACCAGGGCAACAGACTTTAAGGATTGACCTACAGGGATTTTACCCATGTAGGAAGTGTGTGTGTTGCAGAACTGTGCGGGTCTCCAATAGGGGGATGACAGCTGTCACTAGCACAGACCAGAAAATCTTTGAGATTAAGGAATATATCTCGTGCAATTCTTCACACGTCGTCTACCTTTTAATGGTGCCCGTGTGGGTTACTGTATGTTGGACGGACGAAACGACTACTCCGAGTCCGAATATCTGAGCATCTCACGAACATCAAAAATGGCTATAAATACCACAGTGTATCTTTACACTTCAGAGAGAAACATCACCAAGACCCCTCCCTAGCACAATTTTGTGGATTAGATTGTGTATATCCAGCTTGGAGAGGGTCTAATAGGGTTAGGGACCTCTCACAAAGAGAGACCCTATGGATATTTCGTCTGAAGAGCCTTGCCCCTAGGGGCCTTAATATTGAGGTAGACTTGAACTGCTTCATTAGTGATGTTTGAACAATATACCCAAGGGAACTTTTCTACACATTTCTCTATATATTCCTCTATAGATTTCACTGCACATGATGATTGTCTAGATACACAGTTTTTTTCAGGATTTTTTACATAAGCTTTGCCCGAAATATCGGCTAATGGATATTTTAGTGCTTATATGTTTGAGGCACATTGCACAATTATTAGAGTTCACACTGATTGGGCTCACTAGTAAATTTAGGGGGTTAAACTTGCCACAGGGGGTGGTAATTGTGTGGTTTAATTTAATTGAATTTATTTTTGAAACATTAAGGAGACACTTTTCACTTTTACCACTAGAGGGCTTCGTTGCTGGTCAACAGCATGATGGCTCTTTAGTGGTTTATAACGATTCACTAATTGTTTATATTTTCTACCCACCATAGACAATATATAATATAGATTTAAGTAAGGAGTTATGATTATACTCATTTGAGGTCTCACTACTAGTCAGGGGTAATGAGGGGTATGTTTAGGGAAATGTCCCGATCTACAGACATGATCGGTTAGTGTATGGGTTGCATGGTCTGACCATATGTGACAAACTGCTAGGGTGAGTCCATTATGTAACACCTCTAGGTAAATGATTTTACACACTATATGGGGAATGTTCTAAAAATAGGACATTTGTACATTGTCAACTAGGACTCCATGAATGAGGTTTAACATTCAAAGTTTTTTTCCTCTGTTTTGCAACTTCTGATTTTCTGTAATTCGATCTATGCAATATATTGGATTATATTTGCTTTGGCACTCTTGAGACATTTTGTAGTTAATTTGTTCTCTGGTGTATGTGATCGGCCCAGCATCGCTGCTTTTGGGGGCCGCGGGGACATCTGGGAACGTGAATACTGATTTGCATGCTATTACGTCGAAAGACGTGATGAGTATAAGGGTAGGAGGTGCCGTGCCGTACAGCCAATCCCATGAGGAAGTCTGATATGACGAAACATGTCAGGGCGTGGCTGTACGGCACCTATCAGTAACAGTTAGTGACGGACGGGACGTGGTTTTGGATCTCCGTGCACCGGCGGGAGCCTTCAAACGCAATAGAGGAGCTGCCCCCTGGGCTTGGATGCCAGCAGGTGATCCACATCAGCAGAGGGTCAGCGAAGAGGGGTGAGAACTTATCCAATGCTGCTTCTTGAGGTCCGCCGTGACCCTCATTTCCACAGTGGTGCTGGGCGTTTCACAGAGGAGGATTGAGTTTGATTTGGATTTGATTTGCAGTGTCAGTTTGGCTTGAATCAAGAGTTTTTCTTGTGAGTGTAATGAGTGAAGTTTTAAAGTTGAATAAATTTTATATGTTTTACGGTATCACACTATTTTGAGTTCTTTTTATGAATTGAGGTGACACTTGGATAAATAAAGAATCTGGATCCTTTTACCTTCAATTGACCAACTATATACCTATGCCTTATTGCCAAAACACGAGAGTGTGAGGCATATTGAGCTGGTGAGTGTTGAATTTAAGGGGAGAGGAATCACCAACACTGAGTGAATTGGTGGACTGTTTCCAGATACTGCACATTTCCTTCATGGTGTCCTGTCTGTGGAATCTTTATGGACTAAATTACCTATATCTCACGTTCAATATCATTTTGTAATATAAATTGCTGTGTGTATGGTACACCTTTATGGAGATTGTCACGATTTTTTGTACACCGATGAGATTTTGTATGATTGTTTTTTACTCATGATTTATTTATATACATTCTTTGCTACAGCACTAGATCACTTTAGTTTATACTAGACAGTATAGATACTGTCATTTAGCGCCACTTTTATTGATTCACAAGGACCAAAAAAGCTTAGGGCCTCTTGGAAACAATAGAAATGTTTGTATAGTTTATCTTTATTGTTGTTGTAAAGTTCCAGGCTGTGGTCTTTGTCTCTGGTAATTTTAGGCCTGCCCATGCTACTTAAAATTTTTCAGCTGTTGGACAATTTAACACTGTTGTGACATCTGCTGTCTCTTAATTCTTGTAGTATCTTACCTTTACATAGGGGGTTGTTATGATGTCAGAAATATAGCAATGTAGGAATTGCTCCAAGGACTGATTGGCCCCATTAGACTGTGGATGATACACAGAGGAGAAAGCAAGCTGAATTCCCAACTGTGCACAAAAGGCTCCCCAGAACCGAGACATAAACTGACTACCCCTGTCTGAGACAATCACCTTGGGTAGCCCATGTAAGCAAAAGATCTCCTGAGCAAAAATAGAAGCCAGTTCCTTAGAAGTGGCCAACTTCTTAAGTGGAATACAATGGAACATTTTCGAGAAGCGGTCAACCACAATAAGGATAACTTTGTTGCCCTGGGAGTTGGTTAACTTCACAATGAAATCCATAGACAGGTGGATCCAGGGCCTTTCTCCATTGGGTATGGGTTGTAGGGGGCCCACTGGAAGGTGTCGTGGAGTCTTACTCTGAGCAAACACGGAACAGACAACTACGAAGGCGGTTACATCCGCACATAGAGTAGGCCATCAGAATTGTTGATAAATGGCCCAAAAGAGTTGATTCTTCCCAGGGTGGCCAGCAGCCTCAGAAGAATGGTAAGTCTGGAGCACGGCAGTACGGAGACTCTCTGGGACAAAGCAGCGGTCACAAGTTTTCTCAGGAGGAGCTTGAACCTTAGCAGCAAGAATTTTGTCACCCAAAGGAGAAGTGAGACTGGTGCGAACCATAACCAGAATACGATCAGGAGGAATCACAGGAACTGAAACCGACTCCATCTTGGAAGTGGAGGAAAACTGTCGTGACAGTACCGGGTAAGAATGAGACAATGTAGTTGAAACTAGACAAGAAAATCGTGCCCTTCTGGGAGAGAGACAAGAATGTGAGATTCTTATGGTCAGTAAGAATGAGTACCTTTGAGGATATGTCTCCATTCTTTCAGGTCTAAAATGATCGCTAACAGCTCTCTGTCACCAATCTCATAATTGCATTCCGCAGGTGACAAAGAAAAAGTCGCCACAAG
The DNA here is from genome assembly GCF_042186555.1 of Aquarana catesbeiana. NCBI lineage: Eukaryota > Metazoa > Chordata > Amphibia > Anura > Ranidae > Aquarana > Aquarana catesbeiana. The sequence continues at coordinate 938,182,427 of NC_133324.1, forward strand.
GATGCCTAGCACTCTCAGAGGTAGGTCGTTAAGACAGAAGGGTGCCAACTCCAGTCTCAGAAGAATCAACCTCAAGGATAAAAGGTAACATAGAATCAGGATGCGCCAACACAGGAGCAGAAACAATGGCAGCCTTGAGACTCTCAAAGGCCTTAACGGACTCCGGAGACCAACTCTATAGGTTACCGTCCTTTCTGGTCATATCAGTCAGGGGCTTGAGCAGAGACGAGAAGTTACGAATAAACTTCCGGTAATAGTTGGCAAAGCCAAGAAAATGCTGCAGAGGACGTAAACCCACGGTAGGGGCCACTGTAGGACTGCTGAAGGTTTCTCTGGGTCCATCGAAAAACCAGCAGTGGAAATTACATAACCCAGGAATTTAACCTGTTCACGATGGAATTTGCACTTCTCCAATTTACAATAGATATTGTTCTCTCTTATTTTCTGAAGCACATGACAAACATCTCATATTTTCCAAGTCCTGGCTCTCTAGGGACTTGGAAAATATGAGGATATCGTTGAGATAAACCACCACACATAACTGCAACAAATCTCGGAGGACATCGTTAATAAATTCCTGGAAAACTGCCGGGGCGTTACAAAGGCCAAAAGGCCTTATAAGGTACTCACAATGGCCTGTTCTGGTATTAAACACAGTTTTCCACTCCTTAATCCTCACAAGATTTTATGCCCCTCTCAAATCAAGCTTTGTGAAAACCGTTGCTCCCGTAAGGCAGTCAAATAACTCCGTAATCAATGGAATCAGATAGGAATTCTTAATTGTGAAACGATTGAGACCCCTATAATCAATACAAGGTCTCAGTTCATCACTCTTCTTCTTCACAAAGAAGAAACCAGCACCAGCAACAGCAGGAGATTAGGATTTGCGGATAAAACCTCGAGAAAGTATGTCTGCAATGTACTTCTCCATGGCCTTATCCTCCAAGACAAAGGGTAAACCAGGTTGAAGGTAAATTGTGCAATCATATGACCAGTGTGGAGGAAAACTACCGGCTTGACCTTTGTCAAAGACATCGCTGAAATCGCAGTACTCCTCTGGCAGGGAGGAGAGTGAAGAGGTTCACAGGACCTTGGCTACCTTCTGGAAGCATGTCTTACTGCATTGTGGAGACCAGGAGAGAACCTCAGCATGGAGCCAATCAAAATAGGGGTTGTGCCTCAGTAACCAAGGATAACCAATAACCAGCAAAAACTTAGGTGAGGGAATAACTTGGAATTGGATTATCTCATGGTGAAGAGCCCCTACAGTCATGGACAATGGAACAGTCTCATGAGTCACATGGGCAGGCTGTAGAGGTCTCCCGTCAAGAGCCTCAATGGCAAGTGGAGTGTCACGCAGCTGCAGCGGAATCGAGTGCTTTGATACAGCAGCATCAATGAACAGGCCTGCAGCCCCAGAGTCGATTAGAGCCTGTATCTCGACGGAGGACTCAGCCCAAGAAAGGGTAACCAAAACCAGGGGCTTATCCTTCTGGATAACTGGGGATGAAACAACGCCACCTAAGGTCTGTCCATGACAGGACCTCGAGGTCCAGGCGTTCCCTGGACAGGTAGGACAAGACTTCAAATAGTGACCTGCCTGGCCACAATAAAGCCACAATCTCTCCCTTCTCCTAAGGGTTCCCTCATCTGCAGAAAGACGCATGAAGCCCAACTGCATGGGTTCATCATTCATCTTCACAGACCGTCTCGGCACCAGGAGGCATGGGAGGGGAGGGAGGCAAGGGTGGGACTGCGAAGATCGCAGACAAATGTACAGGAGGCTTCTGCAAGCACTCCTTAAAAGGAAGTCCTTCTCTGAGTCTGGAGTCAATAAGGATGGCAAATGTGATCAACTTCTCCAGCTCAGTGGGTATGTCTCGGGCTGCTATCTCATCCTTGATGGTATCCGAAAGACCATGAAAAAAAGCAGCCACGAGTGCCTCATAGTTCCTCTGCTGCCAGAGTACGGAATTCAATGGCGTAGTTGGCAACAGTTTGCACACTCTGTTTGAAGGACCTGGTGGTAGAGCCCGGAAGGCATGGAGCGGCCTCTCGTATACCTCTGACTCAGGAACCCTGGTAGAGCAGACAGGGGCTTGAAAGTATAAAGGGACACAAGTGCCTGACTGGTTAGCTGATGTAGAGGGCTGGATACTGTAGACAGCAGGGAGGTGTACTGTAGTCCAGCAACAGGATACAACAGCAGACTGGATGCGGCAGACAGCAGGAAGGTGTATTGTAGTCCAGCAACAGGATAAAACAGCAGACCGGATGCAGCAGGGAGGTGTATTGTAGTCCAGCAACAGGATACAACAGCAGACTGGATTCGGCAGACAGCAGGGAGGTGTATTGTAGTCCAGCAACAGGATACAACAGCAGACTGGATGTGGCAGACAGCAGGGAGGTGTATTGTAGTCTAGCAACAGGATTCAACAGCAGACTGGATGGTGAAGACAGGCCGGGTCAAACACAGGCAGGCAGATCAGGTACAGGAACGGTATCCAAAAGAGTAGTCAAAGTCCAATCTGGGATCAGAGGCGGGCAGCAAGCAGGGAGGTCAGGAACAAGCCAAGTCAGATACAGACCAGGTAAATAGAGTAACGGATAGCAGGCATCTCAGGAAACGCTGTCGACAGGACAGCAAGGCTTCAGCCCCCTTTAAATAGCGCATCTGGGGCCAAGTGCTGTGCGTGTGTCCCCGTGTGCGCCCATGCGCCGCTATTTGCGCTATTGCACATACGTGTGCGCCTATCGGCCCTTCTGCGCACAGGTATTCTCCTGACACCCAGATTGCTGGCATGTCTGATGGAATGCTTTTCCTGACATTGCCCCCCTCCCAATGGGCAGCCCCCGGATGCCCAACTGGGCCATCTTACTTGGGTGAGATCTCTTAAAAGCCAGGATCACTCTTTTAGCGTGGATATTAGTCTCTGGTTCCCAAGAGTTTTCCTCTGGACCATATCCCTTCCATTTTACCAGGTACTGGACTTGATTATGTTTCTTCCTACAGTCCAGGATGGATTCGACTTCAAATTCCTTATCACCATTGATGAGCATAGGTTCAGGAGGACCGGTATTCCGTGGTTAGTGAAGGGGTCAGGAACTGCAGGTTTGAGTAGAGCCACATGGAAAACTGGGTGTATTCGAAATGATTCCCGTAGTTTAAATTCGTAGGCCACGTTATTGATTTTTCTTGTCACTGGGAAGGGATCCACAAACTTAGGACCCAGTTTTTTAGATGGACATGCTAGTTTCAGATTCAAGGTAGACAGCCAGATTTGATCTCCGGGTTCCAGATTAAGATCCCCTCTCCTCTTTTTGTCACACACCTCCTTGTTATGTTCCTGAGTTCTTGCCATTGTCTCTTGGAGTAATTTATTATTTGTACTGAAGAAATTCAAGGTTTCTTGGTACAGTGCATTCTGGAATGTTGTTGGACATAAAATGGTAAAAACTGTAGTTCGCAAAAAATGGTGACTGCTTGGTGGCAGAGTGGACAGAGTTATTATATGCGAACTCAGCAAGAGGTAATAGGGGTGCCCAATCGTCCTGAGAGAAACATGAAAAGCATCGTAAATACTGCTCAAGAGTTTGATTCGTTTGTTCGGTCTGACCGTTACTCTCTGGATGGTAAGCAGAGAAGAAGGAGAGGTCAATTTTTAGGGATTCACATAATGCTCTCCAGAATTTGGAAGTAAATTGTACTCCCCGATCAGATACAATGTTTGCAGGTACACCGTGGAGTCTTACTATTTCTTTAATGAAGATCTTTGCGGTTTCGGAGGCAGAGGGAGTACTTTTCATAGGCAGAAAGTGAGCCATCTTGGAAAATCTGTAGACTACCATGAAGATGGTAGTGCAATCTTCTGATGGTGGCAATTCAACAATAAAATCCATGGAAATAATCCTCCATGGCCTTTCCGGAATGGGGAGAGGTTTCAGCAACCCCCAAGCTTTGGTTTTGCTGCCCTTATTCTGAATGCAGGTAATGCATGAGTCCACATAACTTCTACAATCCTTCAGTAGCTGAGACCACCAGAAAGACCGCTGGAGAAGTTCGGAAGTTTTGTGTACACCAAAGTGACCAGCCAGCTTGTGGTCATGACAAGACTTGAGGACAGCAACCCGTGACTGCTGAGGTACAAAAATGTTGTCCTTATACCATAATAAGTCATCCCTGGACTGTAGAATGATGTCTGTCGGATAAGGAGCCCTTGAAGAAGCCTGCTTAATTTGGGAAAGTAGGTCACCTTGCAGCATGAGGAAGTTTCCTGGAGCTAGGATGGTATCTGAAGATGAAGAAGCCTCAGGTTCGCTGAACATCCGAGAAAGAGAATCCGGTTTGGTATTTTTTTACCCTGGCCTGCAGGTAATGTGGAATGAGAACCTGGTAAAGAAGAGTGCCCATATGGCCTGACGTGGTTGGCGGTTTTCAGGTATTCAAGGTTCTTGTAGTCTGTGTAGACAAGAATAGGATGAGCCGCTCCCTCCAAGAGGTAGCGCCACTCCTCGAGTGCGGCCTTAATTGCGAGTAGTTCCCTGTCCCTGACATCATAGTTTTCAGCTTCAGATAGCTTGTGAGAGAAGAACGCAACCAAATGCAGCAGAGTCTTGGGTCCTTGTCTCTGCGAAAGTACCTCTCCAACTGCCATCTCAGAGGCGTCTACCTCCAGGATGTAAGGTAACGCTGGATCAGGGTGCTTCAGGACAGAGGCTGAAATGAACTGGTCTTTTAGGGTGGCGAAGAGGGGTTGAGCCTCAGGGGACCAATGGAATGGGGTGCCTTGCCTAATCAATTTTGTGAAGGGGGAAATAATGATAGAGATTCCCCTGATAAATTTGCGATTAAAATTTGCAAATCCCACAAAACGCTGAATTCCTTTTTTGTCCATGGGGGCTGGCCAGTCCAAGATTGCGGAGACCTTCTGAGGATCCATCTTGACACCCTCTACAGAGATAATTAATCCCAGGAACTGAATACTTTGACGTTCAAACTCACACTTTTCAGGTTTTGCCTACAAGCGTGTTGACGAAGCTGAGTTAGTACCCTTCTGAAGTGTTCTCGATGAGAAGGCAGAGAAGAGGAGAAAATCAAGTTGTCATCCAGAGAGATTATGATGAACAGGTCAAGGTAGTCTCTAAAAATATCATTTACAAAATGCTGAAAAGTGGCAGGAGCATTGCACAGACCGAAAGGCATTACCAGATATTCAAAGTGTCCAAAGCGGGTGCGGAAGGCAGTCTTCCATTCATCCCCGCTTCGGATACGGACTAAATTATAAGCGCTGCGAAGATCCAGTTTGGTGAACACAACTGCGGCTCAGAGTCTCTGAAATAGTTCATGTACCAAAGGAAGAGGGTACCATTTTTTAATTGTGATCTTATTAAGATCCCAATAATCTACTCAGGGGCGTAGTGAGTGGTGTTTTTTTTCCATGAAGAAAATTCCTGCTCCCGCTGGGGAGGTGGAAGGGCCTATGAACCCCTTCTCTAGGTTGTCATCAATGTAGGTTTTAAGAGTTCCTAGTTCCAGTTCTGGGACAGATTCTTCCAAAAGGGATTTCTGCCCTGGGAAGGAGTTCAATGGGGCATTCATAGGGCCTGTGTGGAGGAAGCGTCTCTGCCCCCTTTTTGCTGAACACATCCAGAAAACTGTGGTATACTTCTAGGACAGACTGGTGGGTTTCAGCATCATTTTCCAGACTCAGCAATGAGGATGGAACATCGGTAACTCTCTGTAGGCAATGCTGGCGGCAATTGATTCTTCCAGTGGTCCTGTCAATTTGTGGATTGTGAGCCCTCAGCCAAGGCATGCCCAGTATGATGGGGAACAAAGGGGATTCAATAATGTCTAAACAGAGTAGTTTCTGATGGTTTCTGGCAATGATGGTGTGCAAGGGAACCGTTTCTTGCGTTACAGGCCCAGATTTAATAGCCGATCCATCGGCTAGGTGTACGGACAGTCCTTTCGCTTTAGGTCGTAGGGGGACTTGGAGGTTGTGGGCAAAAGACAAGTCCATAAACCTGCTGCAAGCTCCGGAGTCAATTATGGAGGTAGCTTGGTTATTCCCTCCTGGAAGCTGTAGAGAAATGGAAATAGCCAAATGAGTTGCATTGTCAAACACAACAGGTGAGACAGTAGAAGAGAGGGTAGTATGCTTACAGGACTTTGTGGGGCAGGTCCTCACATAATGTCCAGGTTCCCCACAATAGAGGCAGATATTGTTGGCCCGCCAGTGTTGACGTTCTTCAGGGGTAAGAGGACGGAGCAAGCCCAAATGCATCGGCTCAGAAGTATCGGTAGAGGAGTGAACAGGAGGATTGGGTACATGTGGTAACATCCATACTTGACGAGAGGGACAGCTGTTCGCTCTGCTCTTCCTTCCCTCAAGCGCCTGTCTATTTGGATGGACAGATTAATGAGAGCTTCAAGTGTTGCCTGGATGCCAACCCGGGCCAACTTATCCTTTAATGGTTCAGAAAGACCCATGCAGAACTGGTATCGCAGGGCGGTGTCGTTCCAGTTCATGTCGGAACTCCAACGCCTGAACTCAGATGCATAGTCCTCAGCCGCCCTATGCTGAAGTGAAAACAATGCTGCTTCTGCAGTAGGTGCTTGTTGCGGATCCTCGTAGAGCAGGGCCATGGCTTGGAAGAAGGTATTCAGGTGGTTAAGACAGGCATCCTTCTGCTCAAAGAGGCGATGGGCCCATGTTAATAAGGAGATGACAAAGCCCACCTTGGTGGATTTAAGGGAAAAAGTTCTGGGTTGTAGAGCAAAAAAAGTTCACAGGCATTACGGAAGGCCCTGTACTTGCTGCTATCCCCAGAGAACCTCTCTGGTGTGGGGACCTTGGGCTCAGGTGGAATCATAACCACCGAGGGTGCAGTGGATGTTCCGGATGATACAAGAGCCGTGGTAGATAAAGCTTGGACTCATCCCTCCAGTCGGGTGTAGCCCTCTTGCAAGTCCTTGACGGCCTGAGTAAGCCCAGCTAGATGACAGCATAAGTCCTCCATAAGAGAGGCTCCCTGCGCAGGCTCGGACATGGCTGTCCGGTACTGTCACGTACCTGGTGGTAGAGCCTGGAAAGCAAGGAGTGGCCTCTTGTATACCTCTGATTCAGGAACCCCTGGTAGAGCAGACAGGGGCTCGAAAGTACAATGGGACACAAGTGCCTGACTGGTCAGCTGATGTAGAGGGCTGGATACTTTAGACAGCAGGGAGGTTTACTGTAGTCCAGAAAGGGGATACAACAGAAGGCTGGATGCGGCAGACAGCAGGGAGGTGTACTGTAGTCCAGCAACAGGATACAACAGCAGACTGGATGCGGCAGACAGCAGGGTGGTGTATTGTAGTCCAGCAACAGGATACAACAGCAGACTGGATGCGGCAGACAGCAGGGAGGTGTATTGTAGTCCAGCAACAGGATACAACAGCAGACTGGATACGGCAGACAGCAGGGAGGTGTATGGTAGTCCAGCAACAGCAGACTGGATAGTGAAGACAGGCCGGGTCAAACACAGGTGGGCAGATAAGGTACAGGAACAGTATCCAAAAGAGTAGTCAAAGTCCAAGCTGGGATCGGAGGCGGGCAGCAAGCAGGGAGGTCAGGAACAAGCCAAGTCAGATACGGATCAGGTAAATAGAGTAACGGATAGCAGGGGTCTCAGGAAACGCTGTAGACCGGACAGCAAGGCAGCAAGGCTTCAGCCCCCTTTAAATAGCGCATCTGGTGCCAAGTTCTGTGCGCGTGCACGGCCCCGGGTGGTGCCCGTGCGCCGCTATTGCACATGCACGTGCGCTTATTGGCCCTTCTGCGCACAGGTATTCTCCTGACACCCAGATTGCTGGGATGTCTGCTGAAATGCTTTTCCTGACATACATGAGGCACTTGGCAGCAGAAGCGGAGTGTGCGGGAATGTCAAATGCCCATTTAAAAGAAGCCACAAACTCAGGGTAATTCAAAACAACCGGTTTTTGCGTCTCCCATAGAGGGTTTGCCCAGGCCAAGGCTCTCTCAGAAAGCAAAGATATCACAAAACCTACTTTGCTTCTGTCCATGGGAAACGCCTGGGGCAGCATCTCAAATTATATCTCAATCTGGTTGAGAAACCCTCTGCATTGGACCAGATCACCCCCAAATCACTGGGGAAGTGGAGCGGAACCAGACATATCTCTTATATAGGTAATACTCGAGGTGGGTGCATGCACAGAGACTGGAGCAGCAGCAGGGACGACTTGCAACACAGGTTGTACCGGAGCAGCCACAGTGGGAGATTCCAGGTGGGCCGTGCGACGAGGAGCATTTGTAATGCTATGGCAAACTGATCCATGCGATGATCCTGCTCATCCAATCTGGAAAAATATTACCAACAAGTGTATTGACTAGATAGATAAAATCCCTACAGCCAGTAGAATCCCGGTAATTTATTATTTACCGAAGATACACAAGGACAGCAAAAATCCCCCTGGAAGACCCATTAAAAGCGGGATTGAGTCACTAACATCAAGACTGGGCGAATATATAGATCTCCACCTGCAGCCTTTGGTGAAGAATACGCAGGCTTATCTCAAAGACACCAAACACACCTTACAATTATTAAAAGAATGTGTAGGGGGCATGGATGTGACTATGACCACAGATGATGTGGCTCCCCTTTACACCATTATCGATCATGAGGGAGCCATGGATGCTGTTAGATGGGCCCTGGACAATGGTGAAGGTATTATGGAGGTTAATATGCGCAACTTTATCCTAAAATGTTTGGAGTTTTGCCTGCAACAGAATTTTTTCTGGTACAATAACACATTCTATTTACAAGCAAGAGGCATGGCTATGGGCACTAAATTCGCCCCTAGCGTGGCAAATTTGTATTTGGCCAAATGGGAAGCCGAAGGGTTCCTAGGTGAGGGATATGAAAACATCTTGTTATACAAGAGGTTTATAGATGACGTTTTGATCATCTGGAAGGGCGATATGGAATCTCTGATGGAAATGCTGCGATCTATGAATGATAACAATCGCAATATTTCCCTGACCTGGGATGTCAGTAGGGATAGAGTACACTTTCTGGATTTGGAGATCAGCAACACTGTAAGAGGTTTTGTAACCAAATCATTCTTTAACCGCTTCCCGACCGGCTCACGACGAATGGCACGGCTGGGCAAAAGGACGTACCTGTACGTCCTTTTGAACTCCCCGCCGTGCCATTGCGTGCGCGCCGCCACGGGGATACCCGCGATCGCCTCACAAAGAGGACGAACGGGGAGATGCTGATGTAAACAGCATCTCCCCGTTCTGCCTAGTGGCAAGTGTCACTGATCACTGCTCCCTGTCATCGGGAGCAGTGATCAGCGTAGTGACACATACAGCCCCTCCCCCCTACAGTTAGAAAACACTCACCTAGTACTGATTAACCCCTCCCCGCCCCTAGTGGTTAACCCCTTCACTGCCAGTGTCATTTACACAGTAATCAGTGCATTTTTATTCGCACTGATTGCTGTATAAATGACAATGGTCCCAAAAATGTGTCAAAAATGTCCGATGTGTCCGCTATAACGTCACAGTCACAATAAAAATCGCTGATCACTGCCATTACTAGTAAAAAAAAAATATTAATAAAAATGCCATAAAACTATCCCCTAATTAATAAACGCTATAACTTTTGCGCAAACCAATCAATAAACGCTTATTGCGATTTTTTTTTTACCAAGAATATGTAGAAGAATACGTATCGGCCTAAACTGAGGAAAAAAAATGTTTTTTTTGTATATTTTTGTATATTTTTGTATATTTTTTTTTGTATATTATTGTAGCAAAATGTAAAAAATAATGCGTTTTTTTTAAATTGTCGCTCTTATTTTGTTTATAGCGCAAAAAATAAAAATCGCAGAGGTGATTAAATACCACCAAAAGAAAGCTCTATTTGTGGGAAAAAAAGGACGTCAATTTTGTTTTTGATCCACCTCACACGACCACGCATTTGTCAGTTAAAGTGACGCAGTGCCGAATCGCAAAAAGTGCTCTGGTCAGGAAGGGGGTAAATCCTTCCAGGGCTAAAGTGGTTAAGGCGACTGATCGCAACTCGTATATTCCCACAACAATTTGTCATTTTAAACCATGGCTGGATAATATTCCCCATGGGCAATACATGAGAATGCGGAAGAACTGCACAAGGGATGGAGATTTTGAAACCCAATCCAAAATGCTGAGTGGGATGTTGAAGGATAAGGGGTATCGAGATACTTTTCTAGAGAAAGAAAGAATCAAAGTTAGGGATTTGAACAGGGATAGTTTACTAACAGAGGGCACCAACAATAAAAGTAACTAATGAGGATATGGGCACAAGTATAGTGCTCAACTACAATCTACAGAACCGCAATATGGAAAAAATTATAAAGAAATATTGGAATGTGTTGAAACAAGATATTCATCTCAAAGACCATCTGTCAGACACGCCCAGGATTATATATAAGAGGGCGCCAAATTTACGGGACCTACTAGTACATAATGTGGTGGAACTCCCCCCCCAAACCCAAAATGTTTTGGGATATGAAAGGTTTTCATGGGTGCGGGAGGGGCAATATCAGGAGAGTGAGAGAATTTTGTAATCCTTGTATCCTTGTACCAATCAACTCCACACCATTGAGGATTTTATCTCGTGCGACCCTGTAGGGGTCGTCTATGTAATTAAGTGTCCGTGCGATTTTTTCTATGTTGGCCGTACCATCAGAGCCCTAAAAGATCGGATGGAGGAACACGTTAGAAACATCCGAAAAGGCTTTGATAGGCATCACCTATCTGTACACTTTAGGGATGTGCACAACCAAAGTACAGCTGGTATGCGTTTTTGGGGCATTGAGGCACCTAAACACCATTGTAAGGGCTCCAATTATGTTAGGGACATCAGCAAACGTGAATCTTGGTGCATACACCAATTGGGTTCACTAGCACCTGGGGTATTGAACAAAGATTTTGATTTAAAATGCTTTTTAAGCAATTATTAATGTATTTTAAGCAACAATTGACCCTGCGTTTATTTAACTGTAAAAAAAACACACATTCCGCTCATTTTTCTGCAATGAGATCAAACAGATTGAAGATTACACATATATACACAAGCTCCTATCACTGTATCCTAGTTTTACGGCTCTGATATTAAATTTTTCACTCTTTGATATATTGCAGACATTTGCTAAAATCATTTAAGTTCATTTTTTTCCTCATTAATGTACACACAGCACCCCATATTGACAGAAAAACACAGAATTGTTGACATTTTTGCAGATTTATTAAAAAAGAAAAACTGAAATATCACATGGTCCTAAGTATTCAGACCCTTTGCTTGATCCTGTACTCTCAGGAAATTCCTACCGATTGTATCTTCTTTGGAGCTGTCTGTGCATTTAAGGGGTCTCACTCCGCTTTTTGATTTTGGGGTTTCCTTTCCATTACCCCCGGCAATTCGTTTTACGCACCATTATTAGGGTAAGCTATATGGATAAGTTTAGCTTATTTTACTTGGACACCCCGCTTGAACGCGGATCTGCATGGTGGATGTGTGGACCTGCGTTCACGCTGTGGTCGTCACTTCCAGATGGTTTTTTTCATTAGCAGTGGGATACCAGCCCATTGGGTGTTTTTTCTTTCTTTGTTTCAGATACCCCTTTTGGTTCTTATCCTATCCAGGTTCCCTTGGGATAGTGTTTCCCCTGTTGAGCTTCACTCCTCTGGGGTCACACAGGGGGACCAGTGTGGATAAGGTGGGCCAGTAACATGCCCAACTACCCATGGATGTTCTGGGCGTTTTGTACGTACTCGCCTCCGGGACTTTGGCAGTGAGTCTCTTTGATTGAATATGCTAGGGTATGTATTTTCATTTTTATTTTTATTTTACTTTTTATGTTTTTTGTTGTCCGATTATACAGAATTGTCTAGGATTCAAACAATATGTTTAATGCACATGATCTCTAATTATTTCAAATTTACATTTCATTATGTAGTGTGATTCCTCTTACAAGTTTCCCCTGATGAAGGGATTATATAGGTAGTCCCGAAACGCGTAGGCCCAAGGTGGAAGATAGCACGAATATACATTCGAATTCTACATCAGCATATTCATATCCTTATTCATTTTATTGTTTATGTAGTGAATTGTATTAGACTTTTCCTATTTTGTATATTTATATCTTTGTATATTTGTATCAATAAAATTATTTTTTACTACTTTGTTGCCTTCAAAGTCCCACCAATTTTTTGATGGGTTTTCTCTCTTTCTCTTGATATCAGGGATGGTGGCAACCCATATGACCTACTTGGATGGTATTCCCCTTTTTATAGTTGACATTTTTGCAGATTTATTAAAAAAGAAAAACTGAAATATCACATGGTCCTAAGTATTCAGACCCTTTGCTGTGACACTCATATATTTAACTCAGGTGCTGTCCATTTCTTCTGATCATCCTTGAGATGGTTCTACACCTTCATTTGAGTCCAGCTGTGTTTGATTATACTGATTGGACTTGATTAGGAAAGCCACACACCTGTCTATATAAGACCTTACAACTCACAGTGCATGTCAGAGCAAATGAGAATCATGAGGTCAAAGGAACTGCCTGAAGAGCTCTGAGACAGAATTGTGGCAAGGCACAGATCTGGCCAAGGTTCGGAAAAAACTTCTGCTGCACTTAAGGTTCCTAAGAGCACAGTGGCCTCAATAATCCTTAAATGAAAGGCGTTTGGGACGACCAAAACCCTTCCTAGAGCTGGCCGTCTTGCCAAACTGAGCTATCGGGAGAGAAGAGCCTTGGTAAGAGAGGTAAAGAAGAACCCAAAGATCACTGTGGCTTAGCTCCAGAGATGCAGTCGGGAGATGGGAGAAAGTTGTAGAAAGTCAATCATCACTGCAGCCCTCCACCAGTCAGGGCTTTATGGCAGAGTGGCCCGACGGAAGCCTCTCCTCAGTGCAAGACACATTAAAGCCCGCATGGAGTTTGCTAAAAAACGCCTGAAGGACTCCAAGATGGTGATATATAAGATTCTTTGGTCTGATGAGACCAAGATAGAACTTTTTGGCCTTAATTCTAAGCGGTATGTGTGGAGAAAACCAGGCACTGCTCATCACCTGTCCAATACAGTCCCAACAGTGAAGCATGGTGGTGGCAGCATCATGCTGTGGGAGTGTTTTTCAGCTGCAGGGACAGGATGACTGGTTGCAATTGAGGGAAAGATGAATGCGGCCAAGTACAGGGATATCCTGGACGAAAACATTCTCCAGAGTGCTCAGGACCTCAGACTGGGCCGAAGGTTTACTTCCAACAAGACAATGACCCTAAGCACACAGCTAAAATAACGAAGGAGTGGCTTCACAACAACTCTGTGACTGTTCTTGAATGGCCCAGCCAGAGCCCTGACTTTAACCCAATTGAGCATCTCTGGAGAGACCTAAAAATGACTGTCCACTAACATTTACCATCCAACCTGACAGAACTGGAGAGGATCTGCAAGGAGGAATGGCAGATCCCCAAATCCAGGTGTGAAAAATTTGTTGCATCTTTCCCAAAATGACTCATGGCTGTATTAGATCAAAAGGGGGCTTCTACTAAATACTGAGCAAAGGGTCTGAATACTTAGTACCATGTGATATTTCAGTTTTTCTTTTTTAATAAATCTGCAAAAATGTCAACAATTCTGTGTTTTTCTGTCAATATGGGGTGCTGTGTATACATTATTGAGGAAAAAAATGAACTTAAATGATTTTAGCAAATGGCTGCAATATAACAAAGAGTGAAAAATGTAAGGGGGTCTGAATACTTTCTGTCCCCACTGTATATTTTTTAATTAAAAAAATCTTTTTAACGTTTTAATTTTATTTTTTATTATAAAATAACATTGCATTTCATACATATATATATATTATATATTTCATTCAAATGCTTGTAGTGGTATCTCTATGAAATGTAGTGCCTCTATAGAATTTTATATATATGTGTGTGTACCTATACACACGCATGTATACATAGATAGATTGTATTAGGATGTTGATTTTAAATATATCCATAGTACACACTATTATTAAGTGACACTATATATAATCAACATGGTATTAGGGATATACTTAGAAGTCATCCATTACACATGAGATTTGATTGTGGATATTTACTGTTAGATTGCCTTGTCATAGGTCATACAGTAGCACTGGTATATTTTGTATGTTTGGGATAATATGTGCTAAACATCGGTCTCCGTCCTGCACAAACATCACATTGGCTGTTTTTATATTTCTATATATGTGGATATTTCCTTTTGGGCTATGAGTTGGACTTTATTAACTCGTTCCCCATATATACAGCTGTAAATCCTAGTTTCGCAGATGCTTGTTGCTTTCTGCTGCGCCGTTCAAAACACTGAGCAATAACACATGGAGCCTGGCACTAGAGTGTCTGCAAATCCACGGCAAAATGGCCGCGATGACTATATTTAGGCTGCAGAGCGTCCATCCAATCAAATCTCCCTGATGAAGACACGTGACCCTGTGTCAAACACGCGTAGGGGAAGGGCCAGGATGGAGCACGGAGCCTTTCATTCCACTGAGATGCGATGCACAGCTTATCCCTCCTGACAGGCAAACTTTGGAGACTGTTATCAGATTGGTGCACTCACGCACCTTGCAAATGTGAGTACCCTAATGTAGGTAGCTTTTATTCTAATAAATATTTATAAACGATATCACACTATCCAGTTTTTCTTTTCCTTTATTACTAACTGTGGAGTTGCTGCTGTAAACTGTGTATCTGGATTCCATCACTGAGCCGTGGGATGGCTCATAAGCGTGTTTAGATTCAGTCTCACAGCTGAGTCTCACGCTCTGAGGTGAGCGGCTGTCCCCGGGGGGTCACTGGATGGCACTTGAGCATGGAATTCTGAGCACTAAGCACTAAAATTTATTCACGCACGTTAGATTTTTTATTAACTGTTTTTATGGACTTTATGTGCATTTCTTTCATATATTGGACTTTAATAATCACGTACCACATCTTGGATTTGATATTCACACTCATTGTGTGGCACTTGGCACTTTGTTGTATTTTGCACTTATCACTGTGATATATTTATTTATATATATATATATATATATATATATATATATATATATATATATATATATATATATATATTTTTTTTTTTTTTTCCATGGTAAATTTCAGACTATATAAATGATTTTTTCATCCATTATATATACAGGTAGTAGTTCAGTAATCGCTACTCTCATTCTAATGGTATACATCTAGTGTATTATTTACACATTGCACTTTAAAATCACTTTTTTTTATATATATCCTTTGTGCCTTGCTGTGGCTGGATAAGCCGCTTATGCGGTATTTTCAGTATACCTCATATGCATTAATAATCTCCAGATTGATATTTTCACCTTAGCGCAGCGTATCTTTTGTATACAAGTGGATTGACTGCATATTCTGAATTCATGGCCTTCGCCTACTGTCAGAAACCACAAATCACATTGAGACAGAAGTACAATTAAATCACACTTGTTTAATAATAATAAAAAAAAGGTAAACAGGGTAAATGTAGTAAAAACATAGCCAGAGTTGAGAAACCATAACGGATAGTCAGACAAGCCAAAACGTCAGGGAGCCAGAGATGAGCATAGTAGAACAGCAAGCAGGATCTGGAGCCAGAAGGAATGTCAGCCAAGCAAGTCTTTAACAGGAACACAGGAGAGCGTCTAGAGATGTGACCAAGGCGAAGGCAGAGATCATCTGGGCTGGACGAGCAGGATATCATTAACAGGTGAGTCACTGTGGAGAGATAGGAGCTGGCAATTAGCCGACAGCTGAGCGGCCAGCTTAGAGAAGGAAGGGCTGAACCCCAACCTGACACCATGCTCGCCTCTAGGATTTTTCCAAAGCCTCTCCCATCCTATGGAGCTTCCCAATCTGTCTGATTATCTCCTATTCTTTTAGCTTTTCAATGATCCCTGAAAACCCTCCTGTGACAGCTCATTCCCTTCAGGTCTGTCTCAACCCTGCTATTGCTCTTAAGTACCCATTACTCTTGGCTCACGGTGGACATTTGAACTGTGTGCAGGCACACATGCCCAAGTCAGCAGAGGAGAAGCTCCTTTAACAGGTTTCTCCATGAAACAAGTGGTCTGCGAGCCCAGTTGCTGTTTTAAAGAGTTGTTGAAAGGTTAAATGTTTCAGTACACGTGGCGGTGAGTCCATAGAGGGCGCAGGAGTGCCGCCCCCTCTCTCCTGCACCCAACAATCTTCAACAGATAGATTCATGCATTGCATGAATCTATCTATTGTCGCCGCTGCCGCCCACTATTCAGGTGTCCGTCCCCTTGTCGGGCACCGGGCATCTGAATTACAGCAAGGGGGTGTTTTTGGAAGTGCCTGATTAGAGCCGTCTGCTCTAATAGGCGTCCTGATTAGAGCCGTGGGCTCTAATAAGCTTCCAAATTGGTAAACAGTGGGCGCGCTGCTGTGCTTTTGCTGCTTACACAGTGCTGTGTTAGGGAATCAAATAAATCGATTCCCTAACACTGACCCGCCTCTCAGCCAGTCAGGTGCACCGGGTCTGGTTACCTGTCACCTGATTGGCTGAAACGACAGGCGCTGTGATGGGATGCCTATGGGGAGAAGACATTGAGGACTCGGAGGGTGTGTGGAGGAATGCGCTGACCCGAGACAGGTAAGTGCCAGGCGGGGGGACACTGGCAGTATTTGATGGGGCTAACTGGTGGCAATTGATGGGGCAAATTGGCGGCAATTGACGGGGCAAACTGGCGGTAATTGATGGGGCAACTTGCGGCAATTGATGGGGCACACTGGCTGCGTTTGATGGCACAGTGGCTGAGCTGGATGGCACAGTGGCTGCGCTGGATGGCACAGTGGCTGCGTTTGATGGGCACAGTGGCTGCGTTTAATGGGCACAGTGGTGGCAATTTATAGGTACAGTGGCTGCGTTTGATGGCACAGTGGCTGCGTTTGATGGGCACAGTGGCTGCGTTTAATGGGCACAGTGGTGGCAATTTATGGGTACAGTGGCTGCGTTTGATGGGCACAGTGGCTGCGTTTGATGGGCACAGTGGCTGCATTTGATGGGCACAGTGGCTGCGTTTGATGGGCACAGTGGTGGCAATTTATGGGTACAGTGGCTGTGTTTGATGGCACAGTGGCTGCGTTTGATTGGCACACTGGCTGCGTTTGATGGGCACACTGGCTGCGTTTGATGGGCACACTGGCTGCGTTTGATGGGCACAGTGGCTGCATTTGATGGGCACAGTGGCTGCGTTTGATGGGCACAGTGGTGGCAATTGATGGGATCAGTAGCTGCGTTTGATGGGCGCATTGAGGCTGCAATTGATGTTTTTTTTTTTTTTTTCAGTTTGCGTCCCCCCAAAAATTTTGAGCACCACCCGCCATTCTTCAGTACCACTACAGTAGTTGGCTGCATGCCCAGTTTTTGTTATAAGATGTGTTGAAATGTTTGAATGTACCTGTGCCTCATGTGATTGGATGTAAAGTTTACCCCACCCTTTGTCTTTTTGCTAACAAGGAGGGGGGATTGTCTCCAGAGATATATACTTGTGTCTGTTCTTCAATAAAAGTCTTATGCTTTTATTCACCCTACACTGGTGTCTCGACAAGTGACTGGGTTGGCTAAGGGATCTTGGATTGTGCTGGTACTGGGCAAGGGAAACTTATACGGCAGACATACTCATCAGGAGTAGGGGGTCCTTCACACCTCCTCTTCAAAAAAGTCTATCCTGCCAACACCTAACAACTGTATTTTCCTTTTCTCCATCAGCTCATCCCCCACAGTTATTACCTTTTGTATCACTTGCCCCTCCCTTCTAGATTGTAAGCTCTAATGAGCAGAGCCCTCTGAATCCTCCTGCATCAAATTGTATTGTAACTGTACTGCCTGCCTGCATGTTGTAAAGCACTGCTGGTGCTATATTAATCATGTGTAATAATATAAATGATAATAATACCGTAATACCTCAGCTGGCTGGATAATTTTTGCAATTTTTCCATTGCTTTTTTATTTTCCCTTACAGCTTTCAGAGTTTGTAACCGATCCCCCAAACCATATATTTTTCTGAATGCACATGAACAGTAGAATAACAATAAGAATAAGGTGCTACTAATTTTTAGGGCACAATGATATTTGCGCAAATGTTTATCAAAACAATATTTATAGAGAGGAACAATCTCTCTCAGTTGGGGCAATCATTATAGAGCAGTCTCTCTCTGTTGGGACAATCATGTGGAGGAGTCTCTGAGAATGGTCCACTTGATTGCCCCCCAGAGGAACTGTGACAGAGAGCCTGCTCCTTCTCTATGTCCAGTAAACAGACCAAAGAGATTGCAGGAAGACAAGGAGCAGAGACTGTGCTGTCTCTGCCACCACACACAGCGCTACCTGTGAAGTCTGGACCTTCTCTGGTGAGTGAGCACCACGCCACTGGGCAAGACAAGCAAGCAGAGTAGCAGAGAGTCACAGAGAGGGCAACAACCTAAACACGCAAGTCCCGCTGTCTCCCCGGACATTACCACCAGCTTTCCCAGACTGCAGGCTCTGACTTCTTCTGTGTTGATGGCGGGCAGGGAGCAAAATCATACACAGGTGCACGCCGCCACCCCCCCCCACTGGCGCCATCCAGGCAGTAGCACTAAGCCAGCTCAGAACTGCACATGCACATTTCATGGAGTTATCAGGATGGCCAGGGGGGGCAATTGTCTCCTGGCCCAGTCTGCCCCTGCCCAGCATAAAGCTAACAGTTTTAATAAGTAGGAACAAGGAAAACCTCAGTGAACTACTGGCCAATTTCTATCTGCCAGTAATAGCAGGGCCTAATACAGCTTGATGAATAACCATGTCTTGCTGCTAAAACTACCATAGATTATTATTATTTTTTTAAAATTAACTATGTAAGCTTGTCAGCGTATGCTGTCGCTAAGTTTGTCTTTGAAAATCATACTTTCCTGACACAGCATGACAGCATATACGTATACGTAGGCTCCGCTCCCTGCCCTATCACAGGACCGGTTATAATATAAGATTAGATCTCCTCCCTGGCTGCGGGAATTCTCTTCTTTTTCTTCACTGCTAACATCCGGTTATGCTGCTGCTGAAAGAGCAGGATTTTTAATTTTTCCCTCACCTTGTCAGACACTTCTGACCAAGCCGCACAGGTTCGAGCCTCTCCTGTGTCGAAGCTCCCCGCTGTAAAGGCTGACATGAACGCCTATATGGGGGAGACATCACCCCACAAGGATCCTGGAGAGGGGTGCAGGTATCTGGTCTAGGAGAGCTATCAGAAAACAACAAACAAATGTGCAGTGGGCTGCCCATTCTCAAAATGGCAGAATCACTACTTCCAGGATTAGCAGCCTCATTTGAGTGAAGCAAGATGGCGGAAATACAACTTCCGGTAAGCTGTACATCAGAATACAAGCTATAACTTCCGGGTGTAGCAAGATGGTGGCAGAGGTACTTCCGGTATCGGAAACAGCACGAGGAGCATCTCAGGAAGCCGCAGAAGGGGCTCACCCACCCCAGCACCTAAATAGCTTCAAGGTATGGGGGACAGTGCGCAACCTGTGAGGACACAAATGCATCAGCGTGAAGTTGTCAGGAGCCACAGGATTCGATCCGAGGATTCAGGTAGGAGACATGCAAATCAAAGTTTACATGCCAATGTTGGGACTAGTGACTGAGACAGTACTATATGTGAATTTCTGAGTCAAAGATGAGCTCTCCTAGGGACCAGCCACGTATCTTAAGGTGAGGGCAGGTAGGTATATGTGTCTGTATGACATCCTAAAAAAGAGTGCACATACTGACAGGCTGTAATCTGGTTCAGCCCTTATCAGCTACAACACTCCTATAAGAGCAAAGAGACACAGCAGCAACATGCCTCAAGCTCTGAGAGGTCGGCTACACACTCTAAAGCCCGCGAACAAAGCCAGCACAGAGTAGAATATGCACATCAGGAAGAAGAGTCTAGAGATGATCTCTGCATAGGATGTGGATTAAAAGCTCTTACAGGGAAAATGTTATGTGAAGTTTGCCTATTAGAAGTGGCAATGGACAAAGAAGTCGAAAAGGCCGAAATGGTCCGAATAAACAAACAAACAGTCAAAGAGTCTCTACAAGACCTAACGATCACAACTAGTCAGTCTGGGGAGAGTGGTGTGAGCCTGACAGCAGCCCAGAGGCCAAGAGATCCTTCCCCAGGGTCCAGTTCTGGAGAGGAATCCCAGCAAGAGGACACCATAAGTTTCAGATACTCCTCAGTACAGCCTTTAGTAAAGGCAGTTAGGGAAGCACTAGAGTGGGAAGAAGAAATAACGCAACCTACTAAAACTAGGAGGTATAACCCCTAGTTGAGAAAAACAAGTCTCTTGTTCCCTCTTATTGAAGAGGTGAAAGACATTATTAAAGAAATGTGGGAGAAGATGGACAGAAAAGCATCCCCAGTCAACAGATTTAATCGCATGTACCCGTTCAAAATGGAGGATATGCACTCCTTTAAACACCACCTTTTTTAGATGCGGCAGTTATGAGACTCGCTCGCCAAGTAACCCTTCCCATGGACAATGCAGTGTCCTTTAAGGAGCCTTTAGACAGAAGGATGGATGTGGATATGAAAAGAGCCTACATAGCAGTAGGCAACGCATGTAGACCTGTCCTGGCACTTACCTCTTTGGCCAAGGGTACTACGTCTTGGACAGAGAGCATAGAAGCAGATCTGCAATCAGAAACAGATATGACCACAGCCCTCAAATTATTGACCAACATTAAACTTTCAGGTGACTTTGTCGGCGAAGCAGCAATTGATGCCATGCGCTGCTCAACCAGGGCCATGCAGTCATCAATAATGGTGAGGAGGGCGCTGTAGCTTAAACCCTCAACAGCAGATATATCATCAAAGATAAACTGGTGCCGCATTCCGTTTGATGTAACTACCCTGTTTGGTAATAAAATGGGGTCAGCGATTTCAAAAGTCACTGGAGGCAAGTCGGGTATGCTCCCACAAGATATGAAACCAAAAACGAAGACGCTTCCAGGGGATGAAGCAGTATCCAAGTAAGGTGAGAGAATTCAGACCTTCCAGATCTCTTAAACAGTATAAAAAAGCTGGAAGAACAACTCAGAAGCAGGACACCATTGGAAATTCCTATCCCTACCCAAAACCCCCCATTTCTCTCCCACATGATTACCACACAATCAACAGAGAGCGCAGATAATATTCGAATATATCCAGACACTACTGCAGAAGGGCGCAATAGAACCACCAGTACATGAGAAAATGCAAGGTTTCTATTCACCACTTTCTTGGTGCAGAAAAAGACAGGCGACTTAAGGCCAGTCCTGGATCTAAGAGACCTGAACAAATTAATCTCGGTCCAGAGCTTCAAGATGGAGTCATTGCAGTCCGTAGCGCACACTCTCAAAGGGCAACTGTATGTTGTCCCTTGACCTAAAAGATGCATACTTGCATGTTCCGGTGAATCCGCAGTTCCACAAGTATCTACGGTTTGCAGTATCAAATCAGCATTACCAATTTGTGTGCCTACAGTTTGGCCTGTCTACCTCGCACAGAACCTTCTTGAAAGTTCTGTTACCAATAATAGCTATTCTACGCAGACAAGGCCTACAAGCCTTTCACTACTTAGACGATATCCTGTTGACGGCGGAGATCCCGCAGATACTGCTAAACCATCATCAAATACTGATAGATAAGTTACAGGAGATCGGGTGGATTATCAATTGGTGGAAGAGCCAATTGGAACCGTCACAAAGGCTATTATTCTTGGGTGCAGTCCTCGACACCCACAGAAACACTATGGAGCTGCCCAAGGAAAAGATGGCAGCACTCCTGACCAAAGTAGAAGAGATATCGAAGATCTATCAGCATCACGTTGCCTCAGTCTCCTGGGAACATTAGCTGCGATAATCCCAATGGTCAGGTGGGCTCATTGGAGAATGAGGATATTCCAGAAAGGTTTCCTCGATCAATGGCAAAAACACTCAGTCCAACAAAGGATTCGAATAACCTCAAAGATGAGAAAGTCCCTAGAATGGTGGAAAGATCCGGCAAATCTTCACAAACACCATCAACTAGTACCAGACCCCCCGCAAGTGATAACATCAGATTCCTCAGCAGCGGGATGGGGTGCACACTACAAGGGGCTATTAGCCCAAGACAGGTGGAGACACAGACAGAGAGAGGTCTCCACTGTGATAGAGTTGAGGGCAGCCCTCTGCCCATTGAAGGCATTTCACACACAGATTCAGCGAACAAGCGTGGTCGTCCAGATGGACAACAGGACAGCAGTCATGTATGTGAGAAGACGGGCAGGACACAAAGTTAGTCGCTACTCGCCGAAGTAACACCAATAATGGAGTGGGCACAACAACATCTAGCCCATCTTTCAGCGGTCTATACCCCAGCCCCTCAAAACTTTATTGCGGACACCTTGAACAGGAGAACCCTAGATCCCAATGAATGGTCCCTGAACCAATCAGTTTCCCATTGGATATGCAGACACTGGGGCTGCCCAGACCTGGATCTGATGGCAACCACAGCCAACACAAAGTGCAGGCAGTTTTTGTCCAGGGCAAGGTTCCAAGAAGCAGAAGCAACAGATGCCCTCAATACCAGATGGGTTTGCAGACTAGCTTATGTGTTCCCTCCAATTGCACTAATCTTCAGGTTACTCAAAAGAATAAAAATGCACTCAGGCATGGTGATAGCAATAATTCCAATGTGGTCATGCAGACCGTGGTTTCCATTGTTGCAGTCTTTAACGGTGGAACCTCCAATACCCCTTCCGAACATACCGAACCTACTACAACAAGGCTAGAAGAAGCAGGGTGTTCGGCAGCTGTAGTGAAAACATTGTTAAAGGCAAGAACAACCACCACTAACCAGACCTACTCAGGAATATGGGAAAAATTCATATCCTTTGCGGAAGACCAAGAGTTCGATCCTCGGGCATCATCAGAACCCCAGGTTCTGAGCTTCCTCCAAACAAGTCTGGACAAAGGCTTCAGTGTCGGTACACTCAGAGTACAAATCTCAGCCCTGACAGCATTGTCAGGAGTGAGGTGGGCATCACGGTGCCTAATCCATTCATTTTTAAAAGCAAGTGCGAAAATTTGTTCCGCAGAACGATCATATGTCCCTCCATGGGATCGCCAAATAGTTTTGGACTTTTTGTCTCAAAGCCCCTTCGAGTCAGGGCAGACTACATCTCTATGGAACATATCTCTAAAAACAGTATTTCTTACCGCAATCACCTCAGGAAGGAGGGTATCAGATATACAAGCCTTAGGCTATAAGCCACCATACTGTTGCCACCTCACAGACAGGGTAATATTAAGAACACTACTGCACTACAGACCTAAAATCAATACCCCATTCCATAGGAATCAAGAAGTAGTACTAACCTTTCAGGCAGAGACGCCAGACATACCACACAATCTGGATGTCAGGTCCATCTTAAAGACCTACACAGAAATGACAGCATCATTCAGGAAGGCAGAAAATCTGTTCATCATCACAGAAGGGAGCAGAAAAGGGCGAGCAGCGTCTGCAAGGACACTGGCTTTGTGGCTAGTACAGGTCATACGGAGAGCTTATACCGAAAAAAAACCTGTATCCCCCAGCAGAGCTTAGGGCTCATTCCACAAGGGGGATGGCGGCCTCATGGGTGAATTTCCGAGGGGTTACCCCTAAACTAATCTGCAGGGCCGTGATTTGGGCAACCTTCAATACCTTTCTAAACCACTATAAAATGGATCCTGCGGCTTTAACCACAGTACAGTTTGGCCGCTCGGTGTTGGAGCAATTGACATAAAATAAAACTATATAAATGTGTATATAGAATAAATAGTACACCATTACCCACCCATCTGTCTGGTGATTTTGTACATCCCATACATATATGCTGTCATGCTGTGTCAGGAATGAGGAAAATTTTATACTTACCTAACGGTAGTTTTCCTTTCCTCATGCAAGAATGACAGCATATAGGGGTCCCTCCTGTAAAAAAAAAAAAAAATGAAAGAAAGAAATAAAAGAAAGGCCTTGCAGTGATACTAAATTATGAAAATACTGCAGCCAGGGAGGAGACCTAATCTTAAAGTATAACCGGTCCTGTGATAGGGCAGGGGCCGGAGCCTACCCATACGTATATGCTGCCATGCTTGCATCAGGAAAGGAAAATTACCGTTAGGTAAGTATAAAATTTTCCTTAGTTCTGTAATGCCGTGTACACACAACCGGTCTTTTCGACGGACTCATCCCTGAAGGGCTTTTCGACTGAGTTCCGACGGAGTTCCAACGAAACGGACTTGCCTACACACGATCACACCAAAGTCCGACTGATTCGAACTTGATGACGTATGACCGCTCTAGAATGAGGAAGTTCATAGCCAGTAGCCAATAGATGCCCTAGCGTCGGTTTTCGTCCGTCGAACTAGCATACAGGCGAACAGATTTTCATACACAGAATTTGTGTATGTTCCTTGTCAAAAGAAGTTTATTGAGTATACAATGTTATAAAGATACATAAAGTAAGTTTACAAGGATCTATAAAGTAAGCTCATTGTTTTACAGTAGGGTTTATATAGGTAAATATCATGAAATTTCAAATATTAAACATTGGGTTCACATAAACCTAAATTAAAGATATATATCATTTCCTTAGTTACTTTTGTAGGTATTTAAATGATTTATACCTACTATACATATTATTTACAAGTAGAGTGTATATAGGTCATTCTGATAATGAGCTTTAATCGTAAGGTGGAGAAAAGGAAAGAGAAAGAAGAAAAAGGGTTGAAAGGTAGAGGTATGGTCCACAAGGTTGTCCCGCTCGTCAGTTTATTATTCTTTTTAGTTCTCTTTGAAGCCTTAGAATGGGTGTCTCTGTAAGTCATTTAATCTGTTACCATGGCAACAGGACAGAGTCATTGAAGTTTGACAGGAACTGTTGTTTTATCCAAGGATGCCAAAGTTTTTCAAATTTTGGAATTTGATTTTGATCGATGGCTACCATCTTAGCATGGGACATTGTATTATTCATTCTGTGAATTGTTTCTGCTAGTACCAATGTAGGAGATTTCCATGCCTTGGCCACTGTTTGTTTTGCAGCCGTTATTAGTTGGATCATAAGTTTGAATTGAGAGAGTGTTAACCATTCCGGTTTTAGATTAAGTAAAGTTAAATATGGATCTGGTTGTATTATTTTTTTAAATATTTTAGATGCAATCACGAAGACTTCCTTCCAGAAGGTTTGGATTACTGGGCATGTCCACCATATGTGTAAATATGTGCCTATTTCTGGGCATCCTCGAAAACAAAGAGCTGAGTTATTAGGTGAATATTTTGCCACTCTAGCGGGTACAAGGTACCAGCGAGTTAGGACTTTATAATTTGTCTCCAGTGCTAAGATGTTGGGTGAAGATGACTTAGATGTGAGCCATATGTTAGACCAGTCCGTGTCTTCTAAAGTTCGTCCCAGGTCCTCCTCCCACCTCTGAACGTAAGAGGGTCTATTAAGATTTGCTACTCCATATAATTGATTATAAAGTGATGAAATTGTACCTTTAGCAAATGGATCTTTTGTACAGATTGATTCAAAAATGGATAATTGGGATAATGGTGTATCCCCCTTTAGGAATGGTGTATAGAAATTTTTGATTTGGAGATATCTAAATATCTCAGAGTTTGGTAGATCATATTTTTCTCTAAGCGATGGGAATGAAAGGAATGATTTAGATGTTATGAAGTCATTTAGTGTCTGAATGCCTGATGTTGTCCAAGCTTTAAAAGAATTTGGGTAGATCCATGCCGGATAAAAGGCCGGATTTCTGATAAAAGAAAGGAGAGGATTGTGTGGAGATTGTAACTGATATTTGGTTTTTAGTTTATCCCAGAGAGATAAGAAGTGTTTAGTTATGGGATTATGAATTTTAAAGCGGTCTTTAGGATCAAGCCATAATAAATTTGATATTAATAGAGGGTCATTTTCTGAAGCCTCTATAAATACCCATAATGGGATTTCCTGTTTTGCATGGTATTTGGACAGACTGGCCAAATGTGCTGCTCTGTAGTAGTTAGTAAAATTAGGGTATCCCAGGCCTCCTTTATTTTTGGGAAGATGTAGTGTGTGTATAGGTATACGTGGTTTAGAAGAGCCCCATATAAACAAAGTTGCTCTTTTTTGTACTATTCTCAAAAAATAGGAAGGAATTGGAATAGGGAGGACTCTGAATAGATAAAGCAATTTGGGTAGAATAGTCATTTTGATTGCATTAATCTTCCCTATCCAGGATAAAGGAAGTTGCGACCATTGTTTTATTAGATTTGTGATCTGTCTTAATACAGGAGGATAATTGGTTGAGAATAAGTCAGAATGAGATGCTGTTAAATGAATTCCAAGATATGGGATTGCTTTTTCTGCCCATGTGAATGGGAGTGCAGCCCTAGCCGGGATCAATTCCATGTTTGTGAGTGAAATATTAAGCACTAGGCATTTCTTAGGATTAATCATAAGGCCGGATAGGGCTGCAAACCCATCAAGAGCTGGTATTAAGTTAGGACCAGAGACCTGTGGTGATGATAGAAAAAGTAATATATCGTCTGCAAATATACATAATTTGTGTGTAATACCTCCTACTTCAATGCCAGTTATAGTTTGGTTTGTTCTGATGTATTGGGCCATGGGTTCGAGTATAAGGGCAAATAATAAGGGAGATAATGGGCAACCCTGTCGGGTACCTCTTTCGATATTAAAGGCTTCAGATTTGTATCCAGCATATTTTATATAGGCTTTGGGTTTATTATATAATGCTTTGATCCATGTTAAAAAGTGGGGTCCAAAACCCCATTTTTGTAATGAATATTGCATATATTGCCAGGATACTGTGTCAAATGCCCTCTTAATATCGAGAGATAGAAAACATAAAGGGATTTTCCGTTTTTTAGCAATATGTGCCAATAACACTGCCCTGCGTATATTATCGCCTGCCTGTCTATTTGGCATGAAGCCTACTTGATCTCTATGTATTAATTTTCCTATAATGCTATTGAGGCGTTTTGCTATTATTTTTGCTAATAATTTAATATCGAGGTTTAACAGAGAGATAGGCCGATAATTCACACAGGAAGTATCATCAGAAAGGGGTTTTGGGATCATACAAACAATTGCCATTAGTGTTTCTTGCCGAAAAGAATGTCCATCTAGAAGTTTGTTAAAAGTTTCAGTGAGAATGGGAGAGAGTATTTCTGAGAATGTTTTATAGTATAAAGCCGAGTAGCCGTCTGGGCCTGGTCTTTTGTTAAGTTTTAGGTCTTTTATGGCGTTAGCAACTTCATCTATAGTTATAGGCTCATCCAAACTGCTTTTTTGATTCTGAGATAACTCAGGTAAGGTTATTTTTGAGAAGAAGGATTCAGCCTCTGTAGGATTAAATTCATTGTTTGTCTTGTATAAAGTTGCGAGATGTGAGTGAAATTTATGGACTATTTTAACTGGATTACAAGTGTAAACATTTTTTGATAATTTCAAACGTATTGGTTTGAAAGATTTGTTAGTTGAATTTAATGCCCGAGCCAAATAAGTACCTGGTTTGTTTGTATTCATGTAGAAATTGTGTTTGGAGCGTTTGAGGGATTTATCAACTGACTCAGTGAGAAATAGATCGTATTCCAATCTAGATTTTTCCAGATGAGATTTTGTACTCTGAGATGGATTATCTTGGAATGATATGTAGGCTGCATTAAAATTGAGTTCTAGTTTTTTTGCTAGATTTTTGCGTTCCCGTTTAAATAGTGCCATTTGTCTTTGTATTGTACCACGCAAGACAGGCTTATGAGCTTCCCACAGTGTTATTGGGGAGATGTCTGTTGTATTATTAATTGATATGTATTCCTTTAAAGCTTGTTCAATGGCCATCTGATGTAGTGGGTGTTTGAGCATTATGTCCGGTAAGTACCACGTTGGGTCATGCGCTTTTGGTATGGCTGAGGCTATAGTAGTGTATACTGCATTATGGTCAGACCACGGAATCGGAATTATATCTGATGCAATAATTTCTGGTATCATTCCTATTGTTAGAAAAATATGATCTATTCTGGTGAAGGTTTGATGAGGGTGCGAGAAATAAGTGAATTTCTTTTTCATTGGGTTACTTTCTCTCCATGAATCTACCAGATTGTATTTGGAAAGAAGTTGAGAAAAAGGTAATCTAGAGGTTATTTTGGATGGTGTAAAAGGTGATTTATCTAGAAATGGGAGGAGGACCTGGTTCGAATCCCCACACATTATCACTGTTCCTATTTTGTGTGTATTAATCACTTGTAATATATGTGAGAGGAATGGTGTAGGTTGTTTGTTAGGAGCGTAGTAGGAAATCACAGTGATTGCTGTATCCATTATATAACCCATGAGTATCAGGTATCTACCTTCTGGGTCTTTAATTTCTGATGATAAGGTGAATGGTGTGGATCGGTGAAATGCAATTAGAGTTCCCCTTTGCTTGGTACAGGCAGAAGCCGTGTAAATTTGTTGATAAAAAGGAGAAATATATTTTGGAGTAGAATCTTTGGTGAAGTGTGTTTCTTGGAGGCATACTATGTGAGCCTTCTTGTTATGGAAAGTACGGAAGGCTTTGGTCCTTTTTTGAGGGACATTTATTCCCTGAACATTCAGGGAAAGTATATTCAGTGGTGCCATGGCAATAGATCAAATAGTTTTGACTTACTTTTTGTTATGCAGAGCTGACTGCGCAGATCAACCTGTGTGGACTGAAGAGATGAATAGATAGAAAAGAAACCAGTGAATTCTGGAGTAAAGAGTAAACAAAAAACATATGAGATTAGATGATACATTGTATAAATTATTTTTTGCAAGTAATCACAATTTACCCGTGAAAGAGAATAAATATCTCTCTCAGGGGAATAAGTGCCTTCGTCACACTCCCACATAATATGGTTGGGAGAATGAGGAGGGCTAATGGGGGTACACGGATCTTCCGCTTACAGGAGAGAAGTGCTATGTCAAAAGACATCAAAATGATCTTTCATTAATTGGAGTGCAGAATATAGTTTTTGTTGAAATTATTTATTCCAGGGTGGTTGTATATGGTTAGTCTTGCCCTAGGCTAAATAATTCAGTTAGAAAGGTACTGTTAATAACTTTGGTATTGATGAAGATAGTTTGAATTATTTTGGGATTTTAACCCTTTTAGAGTAAACAATTACATATTTTATTCATACGTAACTGTTTAGATATGTTAACTCATAAAATTGAGGTTGTATTGCTTCAGATTAGAATAAACAAAAACATAATTCTAGGAACTAGTTAGGTAATAATATATTTGTTTTAAGAAAAGAAAGAAAAAGCTTCCATTACTTCTGGATTATTGAACATATTTGTCCTAAAAAGTAATAAATCTATTGTTATTACCTGATAATGTATAACTGAACAAGAATTTCCTTATTTCACTTATATATTCTAAGGCTATATGAATCAGAAGTAATAAGAAATATAACTGGAATGTAACATGATCCCACACAGTGTGTGACTATCAGAATGCAGTTACATTCAGTTATAAATATAGTTTTTTTTATAGAGAACCATCTCTTAGTATAATAAATGAAGAGATATCAGGAATTAGGATGTCAGTCCATTGAATCTTCTTGGTCCATGGATGATGTGGCATAACGGCCTCTTTTGTGAGAATGATGATTCCCATTTTGTTCTGAAATTTTCTGGGTGCTGCCTGAAGGTGAAGATGATGCCATTCTTCTGCGTGTGGGAGTGTTGCTGCTTGTGGGTTCTGTCAGATTTAATTTTAAAAGGGTTTGTTGTAGTTCATCTGCTGATCTGCTTCTGTAAATTGTACCTTGGTAGTTAAATCTGACTGAAAAGGGGAAGCCCCATTGATACATAATGTTGTGGCGTTGCAGTTCCATTAGTTGGGGTTTCATGGATCGTCTTTTAGTAATAGTAAGTTGGGATAGGTCAGCAAAAATTTGATAATTGTGTCCTTGAAAATTAAGTTCCTTTTTTTCTCTTGCAGCAATTAGTATTTGTTCTTTCGTTCTGTAATAATGAAATTTTGTGATTATATCACGTGGGGGTCCATCTTTCTTTTTGGCTGTGAGGGCTCTGTGTACTCTGTCCAGTTCTAAACGTTCAATAGGGATATCTGGCTTTAGTTCTTGTAATAGAGCAGTAATAGTAGATTGCAGGTCTGTCACAGTTTCAGGTATTCCCCTTATGCATAAGTTTGAACGTCTGGCTCTATTTTCATAATCTTCGAGCTTAGTTTGAAGTATTAAATTCTCTTTTTTTAATTGTTCCAATTCTGTTATATTTTCTTGGGTTGTAATTTCAATTTCATCCATTTTTATTTCTAAGGCTGCGGTGCGGTTTCCCAGCTCTCTAATTTCTTTGGTTAGGCTTTTTGTTATTTGGTCTGAGGTTTGTTTTAAAGCCTTATGAAGCATCTTTTCAAATTGTAATAATATTACTGGGGATACTGAGGAGGCTTGTGGAGAAGTTTGTGAGAGGATTTGTTCTATATCTGACTCAAATGGAGAGTCTTGCTGTGACATTTTCTGTCTGTGAGAGCGCCCTGATGCTGTATCTTGTGAGGTGACTGGAGCTGCTTCAGCTGCAGTGAGTGCCTGTGAGCTCTTTGTGAGGTGATTATTATTTCTGCCACGGTTTCCTCCCAGTACCATATTTCCTGCCCAAACTTTCACAGTTTGTTCCCTGGGGCAAAAAGGTTCAAATGGATACCTTTTGAGCCTGCAGGCTCCGCTTTGTCCTTCTCTTCTCTCCTCAGCGGTGTGGAGCTCTAACAATGCATGTCTGCTCCGCTAGGCTCCGCCTCCTGCCCTCACAGAATTTGTGTATGTTCAATATTGTTCTTGAAGCCACTCCCCAATCTCTACAGCAAGTCTTAAACATATACTGACAAAAGGCTGCTGGGATCCCTGACTTTTTAAGGGAAACTGGCACATAAGAAACCCCCCCAATATTGGCCCTTTCTTTGCCGCCTGGCCACAGTTCAAAAGCCATAAAGTGCATTCTTGGTGACAGGTTGATATAGTGGTGAAGTGCACCATGTTGGAACAGGAAACATAAAAGTAGTATCATTCATACTTTTTTTTTTACTTTTTTTTATCTCTAATCAGGAGTGCACTGTATGCATTAACCATCTGGTAATTTTAGGCAGGATACATGAAAAAAAATAACTTCACTTAAGTAGCTTTCTGCTGCTCTAACCAGCAATTACAATGACAACCCAGACTTGCTTAGTAACACAACAGCTGCTGCAGTGTCTGTTGTCAAAAATGGAGAAGTGTAATTCAGAAATACAATGCAATGTTATTGTTTGTATTACATTTGTTTAATTTTGATGTGTTTTTCTTTTTTTTTAATAAAAAAAGTGTTCCTTTTTAACACTTGACCCATAGTTAACCCTTACCAGCCCTAAACTACATACCCTTCATCCCCTATTATCCTTCTATTATTTTCTGATGGTTTTTCAATTTCTATTTTTTAATTCACTAATAAACTTTTTCAATGTCTGCTTGTTTTTTTTGTTAAGCTTTTTTTGTGTTACATTAAAAATTAGTAAAATTAAAAGAAAAATCCTAAATTTTCTTTGTACCAGAATTGTAATTTTAGTATCTTAACAAAAGGAATAAGTTAGAATAAAAGGTATACTTTTTATTCGCAGTAGTACTAGATAAAAAATAAATAACAATAATAAAAGAAAATGGGGTGTTTAGCAGTAGAATATCAATAAATTAACTAAACATTTATCCCTAAAAAACAATGAAGTTAGTTTATTAACCACTCCAGCCCCAGAATAATGACCTAGAGCATTTTTTGCGATACAGCACTGCGTAGATTTAACTGACAATTGCGCAGTCATGCGATGTTGTACCCAAACAAAATTGATGTCCTTTTTTTCCCACAAATAGAGCTTTCTTTTGGTGGTATTTTATCACCTCTGTGGTTTTTATTTTTTGCGCTATAAACAAACAAAGACTGACAATTTTGGAAAAAAACAATATTTTTTTACTTTTTGCTATAATAAATATCCCCAAAAGATATATATAAAAAAAAAAAATTTCTTCCTCAGTTTAGGACGATATTTATTCTTTTACATATTTTTGGTAAAAAAAAATGCAATAGGTGCAAAAGTTATAGCGTCTACAAAATAGGGGATAGATTTATGGCATTTTTATTATTATTTTTTTTTACTACTAATGGCAGTGATCAGCGATTTTTTTTTGGGACTTCGACATTGCGGCGGACAGATCGGACACTTTTGACACTATTTTGGGACCATTGACATTTATATAGCGATAAGAGCTAAAAATAGCCACTGATTACTGTATAAATGTCACTGGCAGGGAAGAGGTTAACATTAGGGGGCGATCAAGGGCTTAACTGTGTGTTCCCTAGGTGTGTTCTAACTGTAGAAGGGATGGGCTCAGTAGAACATGACAAAGATCATTGTTCCCGATGACTGGGAACACAACATCTCTGTCATGTCACTAGGCAGAACAGGGAAATGCCTTGTTTACAGGCACTTCCCCGTTCTGCCTCTCCTCACCGTGAATGCGGGCCACCAGCAGACATTGTGTCTGTGGGATCCGCGGGTGCACTCCTGTGGAGAGCACGCCCACGGACAGGAATGCGTGTACCCGCTGCCTGGCTTCAACGAAGGGATGTATGGGTACGCCCATTTGCCCAGCCATGCCATTGTGCCGACATACATCATCGTGCAGTGGTCAAGAAGGGGTTAAAACTGGAGAGTGCAAAATCGGGTGCAACTGTGCATAGAAACCAATCAGCTTCCAGTTTGTTTTTGTTTTTTTTGTCAAAGCTTAACTGAACAAGCTGAAGTTAGAAGCTGATTGGCTACCATGTACAGCTGCACCAGATTTTGCATTCTCCAGTTTTAGTAAATCATCCCAATTCATGTATTATTTTGTTCTCTGAAATAATGCAAAGTTATCACTGAATAAACAGGCCCACAGAAGAAATAGTGACATTGCTTTGGTTCATAAGAAGTAGTGATGAGCTGAACTGCTCTGGGTTCTGTTAGGCAGGGTGATCCTTAAAGCGGAGTTCCACCCTAAAGTGGAACTTCCGCTCATCGGATTCCTCCCCCCCTCCGGTGTCACAATTGGCACCTTTCAGGGGGGAGGGGGGTGCAGATACCTGTATAATACAGGTATCTGCACCCACTTCCGGGTATAGCTAGCCGCAGCTAGCCGCAGAGTCCCCGCCCACCCCCGTTGTGTTGTGGGAAGTACACACTTCCCACAACACAACGGGGACCAGTGTAGATGCGCAGCGCGACTCGCGCATGCGCAGTAGGGAACCGGGCAGTGAAGCCGCAACGCTTCACTTCCCGATTCCCTGAGTGAGAATGGCGGCGGCAGCACCCGAGGACCGAGGGGCGGTTCGGCCTCGGGTGCCGACATCGCTGGAGCCCGGGACAGGTGAGTGTCCTTTTTTTAAAAGTCACCAGCTGCAGTATTTGCAGCTGCTGACATCTAAAAAAAATTTTTTTGCGAAACTCCGCTTTAAGGCTGGGTTGACACCTATAAGAATCGGATGCAGATTTTTCTGCATACAATTTGCATGGTAGATTGTGACCGGCTCTCTATGGAGCTGGTTCACATATCTTTGCTGCAGCTCCGATACGATTTGCACAGGGGTCCTGTGCGTCTTTTGGCCCATTTCAGGTACAAATTCAGCCCAAAAATTCAGGCTGAAATTGGACCTGAAACAGTGAATGGGGACGCACCGGACCCCTGCTGTGAGCCGCATGCAGCAATAGTGTGAACCCAGCCGAAAAGAGTTTGGATTCCAAACCCAAACCCCATTCAAAACAATGAGAGATAGATCTGTCAAATTAAAAATACCCATTTTCTTGTCTAGTAGATACAGGGGGGTGTAAAAATTTTAAAAAACATGGGGTTACACTGCCCTGAAGAACATTTACCAATGCAAAAAAAAAGTGATGTATCTCTGAAGTACAGAAAGTGCTACAGCACAATAACTGTCATAAACAGTTATTGAAAAAAAAAAAACCTCCCAAGAGTCTTCCATGTATTTTGGACACCTTTGGTGGACTTTTTGTGCTGTTTTATATATATATATATATAAAAAAAAAAGAAACTGGCAAAGAATGTAATTTGCTGCCAATTTACACTGTTTTTTTGTTTTTTCTCTACAGCAAGAATGAAAAAAGTGTATTACCCTGCCCTTCCTCCATACATATCAAACCTTTTGAGTCTGGTACAGGTTTTAAAAATACCATGTGAGGTCCCACTAAAAATTCATTCCACACCCTTAACCTCCTTGACGGTATTCCCGAGTGTGGCTCGGGGTGAAATTTCAGTACCAATAGCGGTAACCCTGAGCCACACTTGGGATTGCATCGCTGGATCCTGGAAGAGGTGACTTACCTTGTCCCCATGATCCGGCAATGTACTCCCGCTGTGTCCGGCGGCTGGATCTTCCGCCCAATTCTCTGTGTGTTCCGGCTTCCCTTCCCTGCGAGCGTCGCGACACAGGGGGGTGGAACCGGCGGAAAATTCAAAATGTATAAATCAGAACACACACAATACATTGTAATCTTATGCCCCCCCAGTGCTTTGTCCATTGCCCTTGCCTGCAGTTTTACTGTTCTTTCTGTCTGGAAACTGGAGAACGACCATGGCATCCAAACAGTGTGCCTCTACATCAATAGCAGTTTGTGACCTGCTGGAAAACAGTGATAGCGATACAGAATCACTTGCAGAATTGAGTTATAGTGATTTGTGGGGAAATTCGTCATCAGACACAGAAAGTGATTTCAGCAAAGATCCTGCAACTGAGCTCAGTGATGTGCGGACTTGGTGCTTTATTGACTGCAGTACAGATCATGCAGTGCCCCCAAGATTCCTATATACTGGAGCACCAAGTATGCAAGTGAATGTTGAAGATGACAACCCCTTGGCATGCCTACAACTATTTTTGACCGATGAGGTTATTGAAAAAATTGTTATGGAGACAAACCGGTACCAAGAGAAACAAGCTGCTACGCATCAGAAGATTTTTAAGAAGTAGAAAGTGGGAACCAGTGACCAAAGATGACATTTGGAAATTTCTGGGCCAAATAACTCTTCAGGGAGTGGTGGGGAAACCCCTGCAGAAGTGGTATTGGACAACCAATAAATTCAGAGTGTCAGAGTACAAAGTTTCCCTGATAATGACATATTTGCACATTGAAAACAATGAAGAATTTGATGAAACTACTCATCCAGCACCAAAACTCAAGAAAATTTGGGAAGTATATCAAATGATTCTGAAGAATTTCCAACTGAGCTATATGCCAGATAAAGACATCAGCATAGATGAAAGTCTAATGGCCTACAAGGAAAGGCTCAGCTGGATACAATACATGGCATCAAAGAGAGAACGATTTAGCGTAAAATCCATCATGTTATGCAAATCGACAACTCGCTACATTTGTAATTCAGTCCTATACACTGGCAAAGGAACCAAATTCAACCCAAAATACAGCAAATATGGAATGGCAACATTTTCCGTTCTTTCACGTATTGAGCCATTGCTAAATCAGGGCTATTGTGTAACTACAGACAACTTTAACACATCTCTTGAACTTTATGAGTTCCTTCTGCTGAACAAAATGGTTGCCTATGGGCTAACCGGCGTGACTTCCGCCAATCTTTGGCAATAAAGCTCAAGACTGGAGAAATGGTTGCCTAGCAGAAAGGCAAAATGATGGCACTGTGGTGACGTGACAAAAAAGATGTGTGCCTAATGAGTACAATCCATAATACCTCTGTTGTCATGGTACGCACAAAAGGTGGGAAAGACATCATGAAGCCACAAGTAGTGATAGACTACAATAACACCATGGGAGGTGTTGACAGAGCCGACCAAGCAATGACATTCTATCCAGCAATGAGAAAACAACAAAAAAGTACTTCAGGCCTCTTCTTGAGCAATGCTTGTGGAATGCCTACATTCTGCTCAAGAAAAAGAGTGATGAGCCTGTGGTTCATGCTGACTTTATTTGGAAAGTTGCTGAAGTGATCTTTCTGAACTACCAAACACCAATGGCTGTGAATAAAGCTGGACGTCGTGCTGCGTCGTGTCAACCCGGAACGCTTGACTGGTCATCATTTCATGGACTACATCCCGCCAACCGAGAAAAAGTCAGCACCCACAAGGATGTGCATGGTTTGTTGCTTGAAGCGAGATGAAAGTGGAAAGAAAATCCGAAAGGAAACCTGGTTCCATTGTCCTAAATGTGACGTCGGACATGTGCGGTCCCATGTTTCAAAATGTATCATACACAGGATGTTTACTGAACCAGTATGACTAGTAATATTGCACCCTTGTTTGGACAAATTTCAGTGTTTTTGATTTGATTATATTATTGACTAAAATGTATTGAATAAAATGTATTATTATTATATTATTATTTGTTATTATTTATAGTTATTTATTATATTATAATTTATAATTTTCTGTTTCAAACTTTATCATACCCGGTATGTCTACTAGACTCTTGTTTGGACAGATTTAAGTGACTTATTCCTAAGAATTACAGGCCTACAATGTAAAACACCAAATTTCCATGCAAAACAATTATACCGCTTTCAGCATCAAAAATCAGACATAATCATATCGCCAGGGAGTTTAATCTGAGCATTTAGCTTGGCTGGCTAGGACAAAGGTGGGGGGGGACATGAGGAAAGTACCTTGCTAGAGGGAACCCCTCCAACAAAGAACCTTGTCTCCATGTTGATAAAGACAAGGGCCTCTTCACTTCAACCCTTGCCTAGTGGTTGTGGGAGTCTGTGGGTAGGAGGTTTATTGGAATCTGGAAGCCCCATTTAAAATTTAGGGGGCCTCCAGATACTGCCCCCCATGTGAATGGGCATGGGGTACATAGTACCCCTACTCATTTACAAAAAAAATGTAACTTAGAAATAGACACCCAGATATTTGACAAGTTCTTAATAAAAATAAAATAAAAAACTCCCCAAAAATGTCCCTTGTTGTAAATCAGTGACAATGCCCACCACCAAATGATATGCGATGACCTGGCTGAGCTGCCCTCAGTTATATAAGGGAACAGGCAGCGATAGTGGTGACATCATTGACCAAGTACAGCCTACCTCACTGCCGAGCTTCCATGTTATGGCTTCAGTATTAATTTGAAATTGCTGATCTTCTGGAGCCCAGGATGTAAAATTTCCCACATCATTATAAATCACAGTGATATTATCC
Organism: Aquarana catesbeiana; assembly: GCF_042186555.1. Lineage (NCBI taxonomy): Eukaryota > Metazoa > Chordata > Amphibia > Anura > Ranidae > Aquarana > Aquarana catesbeiana. The sequence goes on from NC_133324.1 coordinate 938,219,829, forward strand.
TTATATATCAAATTTGTTATTTTGTAGTGATTAACAAATTCTCCGTATTCATTAAAAAAAGGTGCTGGCTCATTTAAGCCAAATGCATATTTAATTACTTTTAAATAGTGATACAACTTCAACATGAAAATAGAAAGAGAAAGTGTGTTAAATAAGGAATAGAAATGTGTCAAATAAAAATGTATATTTAATGTCCAACTCACTCCTGATATCCCCCCTCTGGTCCCACCCTCCACTTGGGTTGAACCTTAATTCTGCAGAGAGGAGTGTCATGTAAAGACTTGGTGCTGAACTCATCTGCATTCTCCTTTCAGTCAAGGGCAGGGATGCCTTGCCACCCTGGGCTCACGGTAAATGAGCTAAATGATGCTTCGAGTCATTAAAGCCAGAAGAAAAAGATAATATCCAGTGACCAGGTGAGTCTTTGCAGGACAGGAAGGATATCATCTGGAGATGCTTTTTTTGAGGGATGGAATTTTGTGATTTGCATCCAATCTGATATCGGCCTTTAGATCAGAGGATCCAGTCATTAATTGCTCATCTTGCAAGATGCACTTTCCTGACCAGTGAATCTAATCTTTACCCTAGGTTCACATCTATGCAGCTGATGAGTCAATGGTTGTGAAGGACACGACGCCCGGCTTCCCGGCCCGCTGCTTAACAACCAGCTATTCTTCACACAGAATTCTAATCGTCAATCATTTTTCGAATCCGAATTCTAATCATTCTGAAAATGTGCAATTAATTCGAAAAAAAAAATAAACAGAACAAATTTTAACTTATTTCAATTAAATTTGTTACTATTTGTTACTATTTCATTCGGAGATTGGGATACATCCCAATCTCTAAATAACCCAAAATTTGTCCAAATTTGTATTCAGACCGGAATGAATAGCACATGTCTAATTTCCACTGATCATCTAGCTCAGTGTTTCTCAACTCCTGTCCTCAAGGCACACCAACAGGTCATGTTTTCAGGATTTTCCTCAGATGAAATGACTGTGGTAATTACTAAGGCAGTGAAACTAATAAAATCACCTGTGTAAAAAAATGAAAAGCCTGAAAACATGACCTGTTGGGGCGCCTTGAGGTCTGGTGTTGTGAAACACTGATCTAGGTAATGCCATTGAGCAACAATGCCCCCAGTTGGTGGTCAGTGAAAATTGCTCTATTGGGACTTGTTTACATTTTTAGCTGCCAATGTCATTCCTGGGAAAAACTATTCTCGCAGGATTGCTTTTCATAGACACTTGACAGGTGACTGAGAGGTGATATGCTGCCTCCTCACTGCCTGTTTTAACCTCCCTGGCGGTATGATTATGTCAGATTTTTGTGTCTCATAGCGGTACGGTACATTGTTTTGCATGGAAATTTGTCGTTGTATATTGTAGGCCTGTAATTCTTAGGAATAACTCACTTAAATCTGTATAGGTATGATAATGTTTGAAACACAAAATCATAAATTATATTATAATAAAAGCCTAGAAATAATTATAACAAATAATAATATAATAATAATAAAATGTATTCAATAATGTAATCAAATCAAAAACACTGAAATTTGCTTAGTTGCAGAATTGTTGCTGTTGTTACTTTCAGTGTCTGATGACGAATTTCCCTACTAATCACTATCGCTCAATTCTGCAAGTGATTCTAATTTACTATCGCTGTTTTCTAGCTGGTCTAAAACTGCTTTTGATGTAAAGGGACACTTTTTTGGATGCCATGGACATTCTCAAGTTTCCAGGCAGAAATTAACAGTATATATAATATAAAACTGCATGCAGGGCACTGGACAAAGCATTAGGGACAAAAGGGATGTGAATACAGTAATGTAATCTGTAAGATTACAGTGTACTGTATGTATTATGCTTTTTGCACTTTTTAAATCTGGCGCCGGGCTCCGCCCCGTGCGTTGCAACACTCGCAGAGGAGGACACAGCCCGCACACACAACGGGGGGGAGACATCACAGGATCCTGGGGACAAGGTAAGTAACTTTGCCTGGATCCTGCGATGCATTCCTGAGTGTGGCTCGGGGTTACTGCTTTTGATAATGAAAATTCACCCCGAGCCACACTCGGAATTACCGCTAGGGAGGTTAAAGGAGAAGTATGGCCAAAGTTATGTCAGCCATATTTCTCATGTGGGTCACAGGACTGCACTTTGTTCTGCACTCCTGTAACTCAGATTCAGCAGACAGCGGGCTAAAGGCTGATGTCAGCTGACACCACAGAGCCCGTCCATGCTCTGGACAGATCCCAACAATATGGTTAGAATCTGCCTAGATGCCTAATCAGCAGCTGGTTCAGACTTTCATTGTGCCACTGACAGACTGAGCCAGCCGCTTCCATTCCCTCCACAGCCCGACACTCCAGTGAGCACTGGAGGGAATAGCAGAGAGCCGGTGACTGACAGTCATCACTCTGCCCACTGAAGACCAAGAACTGAGCGATCAGCAGTCATGTGAGAGGTGGTGGAAGACAGCTGCAGGATCTGACCACCACATCACCACATAGGTAAGTATAAATGTTTTTTTTTTTTAAACCACAATTCTCTTTTAACCCTTAAAAGCCTTCAGCACTGCACTGTATGCATTACACATGGTTGCAGGGTGGTGTTGGTCGGAGGGTGGCAGTAAAATCCCTGTTTGTGTAGCTCCCTTATTGCAAATGTAAATGAGCCCTTACATTGATTGGTGGCCTATATTTTTATCAGGTTAGAAAAATAAACTTTACAATAACATGAGGGAGGGCATGGTTAGAAGGAAAGCTCACTTTTCACTTTAGTGAGATTTATTGTGAAACACCCACAATGTTAGGGCTCATTCACACTACTGGTTAGAGGGTGGTAAAAACATGCAGTTAAGCAGAGTTTTTACTGCCCCACCTGCTACCCCTTTGTATAGGCAGTGGCTGGGGGGTGGCTGCAGTCATGATGCTTTGCTTTACAGCAGGAATTATACACCCCAATGCTTTTGCCAGGTGCTAGTGCCCACCAAACACAACCCAGTCAAGTAAATGGGTGTGGCTCTGTAGCTGCTCTGTAGCTTCTTCCTCTCGCTCTGGAACTCCCTGAAGTCAAAATCTGGTGGCAGGGGAAGAGGGAGAGGTTGCAGGATGGACGGATGATGATTGGCTATGACTTAGTAAATGATTCCATAGATTCCTCCCTATGCTGGCCGAAGCACTAGAATTACATCGTCTTGTATCTGACTAATGTTCTGAAAGATAGGAGAAACCCTGCTGTGTGTATATAGGGGGGCTGACAGTGCTGATAGTATCAGCAGCCGGGTCTCCCTGCAGTCATCATGACAAGCAAGAGACCCGGACTCTAAACTGTGAATGTCTTCCCAAGGCACCCAAGATGGCTGCTATTGGGGTGCTATGGGGGTGATAGGGGAAATTTTGGGGGTGCACCAACCTGACACCACCCCTGATTAAAGGGTTAATTGGTTATGTTTGTCCATCAGGCCAAACTATATTTTTTTAGAGAAGGGCGGGGGTTTGGATATTTAGTATTTTACTGTATTATTTTTTAGGCTACATTTCAAATGATCACCAATACCAGAAAAGTATATATTTTTTTTAATTTTAAGAAAGTCCTTGAAAAGGCTGTATACTGTACCTTATGTCTGTAATAATGAGGATGCTTATTATACAATTTTCCTTTATAGAACAGATTGATATCATGCAGTGCTTTGGCCATAGCTTCTACCGCATAATAAATTCGTGGAGAGAGTCCTTGATGCAGAATATTAAATAAATTTGGATACATTTCTTCTTTCAGAGACCCATCATAGTTAAATAGACATAATATGGTATTGTTTCTATTTTCTTTGTTTTCAGACATACACTTTGCAATTGATAAATAATACATGGAATCTGATGAATTATTTAAGGTATAAGTTTTGTCAATTCTATCAAAAAAATGTTCTTTATTTGGAATGAATAAAGGGTATAAATCCAGAACCAAGCTACCATTAAAGAATTTGAATGGATTATATCCTGTAGGGCTGAGAGATCTCAGAGGAGGAACAATAAATGTTTTATCGTAAATGGCATTATTCTCAAAGAAAAAATTATGAAATAAAATGTTACTGATAAAAGATCCACATAATACAATTACTTTAGCACTGGAGTTTTTAATAACAAAAATTAAATTATTTAGTATTTGTTCTACATTAAAGTTATCATAAAAACTAGACACAAATGAAACTGAATATTCAACACAAATACCATTACTTTTCATGTACTTTATTAATATCTCCTTATCTTTTTCTCCGGCATCATCTTGTGATGCAAATATTCCAACCCACGTCCAGCTAAAATGTTTCAACAACTTAATAACAGCCATATAATGAACATGGTCATTCTGAACTGTCCGGAATACACGAGGATAGAGAAGCCTATTTGTTAGAGAATAGTCCGTAGCTCCATAACTGATCTTCAAAACAGAAAAACAGTCATTATTTTCAATGTTTGTGGACAATATTCGGAAATATTTCTAAAAGGTAAAATGAATTGGGAAATCTGACTAAAGTATGGACATGTAATTGTTTATATTTATTAAATATTTATTAGTTATATTAACCATTTGACCTCCGGACGATTTACCCCCCTTCATGACCAGTCCATTTTTTGCTATACAGCACTGTGTTACTTTAACTGCGTGGTCATACAATGCTGTCCATAAATTAAATTTATGTAATTTTTTCCCCACAAATAGAGCTTTCTTTTAGTGATATTTGATCACCACTAGGTTTTTATTTTTTGCACTATAAACAAAAAAGGCCTACATTTTTTGCAAAAAAAATAAATAAATAAAAAAACAATATTTTTTACTTTCTCCTATAAAACATATCCAATAAAAAAATTTAAAAAAACGATTTTCTTCATGAATTTAGGCCAATATGTTTTCTGCTACATATTTTTGGTAAAAATAAATCCCAATAAGCGTATATTGATTTGTTTGGGAAAAAGTTATAGCTTCTACAACCTGTTGTATATACTGGAATTAATTAATTTTTTTTTTTTTATACTTGTAATGGTGGTGATCAGGGACTTATAGCAGGACTACGATATTGTGGTGGACAATTTGACACTTTTGACACTTGAACCAGTGACACTAATGCAGTGATAAAAATATACACTGTCACTGTACTAACGACAATGGCTGGGAAGGTGTTAAATATCTAGGGCGATCAAAGGGTTAAATGTGTACCTAGCCAGTGTGTACGTGTAATTAAGGGATGTGCAGGATTTTTTACTCTGCTTTGCAGGGAAACAAAATCCACCACATCCCTGCAGATAGAACAGAGCTCTGCATTGTTTACATATGTAGAGCTCTGTCCTGTGTCTCTCCTTGCTGATCAGCGGATGTTGGTGGACACCCATTGGCTGGCACCCGCTGATTGGGATCTGCTGTGACTAATCACAGCAGAAGCAGTGCGCCAGCAGCATGTGCAAGTGCTCCCTATGTGGAAGTGCAGATCACATAAATATACAGTATCTCACAATAGTGAGTACACCCCTCACATTTTTTAAATATTTTATTCTATCTTTTCATGTGACAACACTGAAGAAATGACACTTTGCTACAATGTAAAGTAGTGAGTGTACAGCTTGTATAACAGTGTCAATTTGCTGTCCCTTCAAAATAACTCAACACACAGCCATTAATGTCTAAACCGCTGGCAACAAAAGTGAGTACACCCCTAAGTGAAAATGTCCAAATTGGGCCCAAAGTGTCAATATTTTGTGTGGCCACCATTATTTTCCAGCACTGCCTTAACCCTCTTGGGCATGGAGTTCACCAGAGCTTCACAGGTTGCCACTAGAAAGAGAGAAGAAGAGAGAGAGGAAGAGAGAGAGAAAGAGGGAGATAAAGGGAGAAAGAGGGAGAGAGATAAATAGGGAGTTAGAGAGAAAGAGAAGAAAGAGATGTGGGTGTGGCTTGAGTGTGGGCGTGTTTTGTGTATTTTAAAATGTATTTGAACCATCGACATGGACAGCCATTCACAGGACTCTTTTACTTAACCCAACACAGATATACAGAAACCAAAGATGCTCTACAATACATAGCTCTACCAGAACAATAAAAAGTGAACATATTTACATATGTGAACAGAAAAAGATTTCAATAGAAGGCGGTGGAGAGTCATATCCATTTGTTGATGCGATTTTCTTCATATTAAGGTGAGAGTTTTTTTGAGACTAGAATTTGAAGAGACAACTCATGGAATTTTTCATGGACATCACTTTGTTTTACTTACTTTTTCTTTTGCCAACCACTTTATTTATATATCGGATACACCACTCTAAGAATTTTGTTCTCTCTTTTTTCTCCTATTGCCCCATACACACGGTCGGATTTTCCGATGGAAAATGTCCGATCGGAGCGTGTTGTCGGAAATTCCGACCGTGTGTGGGCTCCATCGGACATTTTCCATCGGATTTTCCGACACACAAAGTTGGAGAGCAGGAGATAAAATTTTCCGACAACAAAATCCGTTGTCGGAAATTCGGATCGTGTGTACAGAAATCCGACGGACAAAGTGCCACGCATGCTCAGAATAAATAAAGAGATGAAAGCTATTGGCCACTGCCCCGTTTATAGTCCCGACGTACGTGTTTTACGTCACCGCGTTTAGAACAATCGGATTTTCCGACAACTTTGTGTGACTGTGTGTATGCAAGACAAATTTGAGCCAACATCCGTCGGAAAAAATCCTAGGATTTTGTTGTCGGAATGTCCGAACAAAGTCCGACCGTGTGTACGCCCTATATAAGATCTGAATGTTCCCCCTTTATTCTGCATTTATGCAATTTATTCACCTGATTCGGGACTTTGATCATACTTGGACACATATTGTACACATATTTGTGTTTAACACTTATGCAACAATTTAATTTTTTATATATTTTTGTTTTTTTTTCCTTGAGGAGTTATTATTTTTGTGCACTTCCATTTTGCACTTTATCTATTCCTAGTGGAATACTTTGTGTGTTTTTACAGTGATTATATTGTTTCTGTGCGAGATAACTTTATTCATATACAGTCAGGTCCATAAATATTGGGACATCGACACAATTCTAATCTTTTTGGCTCTATACACCACCACAATGGATTTGTGAAACAAACAAGATGTGCTTTAACTGCACACTTTCGGCTTTAATTTGAGGGTATTTACATCAAAATCAGGTGTAGGAATTACAACAGTTTGTATATGTGCCTCCCACTTTTTAAGGGACCAAAAGTAATGGGACAATTGGCTGCTCAGCTGTTCCATGGCCAGGTGTGTGTTATTCCATCATTATCCCATTTACAAGGAGCAGATAAAAGGTCCAGAGTTCATTTCAAATGTGCTATTTGCATTTGGAATCTATTGCTGTCCACTCTCAATATGAGATCCAAAGAGCTGTCACTATCAGTGAAGCAAGCCATCATTAGGCTGAAAAAACAAAACAAACCCATCAGAGAGATAGTAAAAACATTAGGTGTGGCCAAATCAACTGTTTGGAACATCCTTAAAAAGAAAGAACGCACCGGTGAGCTCAGCAACACCAAAAGACCCGGAAGACCACGGAAAACAACAGTGGTGGATGACCGAAGAATTCTTTCCCTAGTGAAGAAAACACCCTTCACAACAGTTGGCCAGATCAAGAACACTCTCCAGGAGGTAGGTGTATATGTGTCAAATTCAACAGTCAAGAGAAGACTTCACCAGAGTGAATACAGAGGGTTCACCACAAGATGTAAACCATTGGTGAGCCTCATAAACAGGAAGGCCAGATTAGAGTTTGCCAAACAACCTCTAAAAAAGCCTTCACAGTTCTGGAACAACATCCTATGGACAGATGAGACCAAGATCAACTTGTACCAGAGTGATGGGAAGAGAAGAGTATGGCGAAGGAAAGGAACTGCTCATGACCCAAAGCATACCGCCTCATCAGTGAAGCATGGTGGTGGTAGTGCCATGGCGTGGGCATGTATGGCTGCCAGTTGAACTGGTTCTCTTGTATTTATTGATGATGTGACTGCTGACAAAAGCAGCAGGATGAATTCTGAAGTGTTTCGGGCAATATTATCTGCTCATATTCAGCAAAATGCTTCAGAACTCATTGGATGGCGCTTCACAATGCAGATGGAAAATGACCCGAAGCATACTGCAAAAGCAACCAAAGAGTTTTTTAAGGCAAAGAAGTGCAATGTTATGCAATGGCCAAGTCAATCACCTGACCTGAATCTGATTGAGCATGCATTTCACTTGCTAAAGACAAAACTGAAGGGAAAATGCCCCAAGAACAAGCAGGAACTGAACACAGTTGCAGTAGAGGCCTGGCAGAGCATCACCAGGGATGAAACCCAGAGTCTGGTGATGTCTATGCGTTCCAGACTTCAGGCTGTAATTGACTGCAAAGGACTTGCAACCAAGTATTAAAAAGTGAAAGTTTGATGGATGATTGTTAATCTGTCCCATTACTTTTGGTCCCTTAAAAAGTGGGAGGCACATATACAAACTGTTGTAATTCCTACACTGTTCACCTGATTTGGATGTAAATACCCTCAAATTAAAGCTGAAAGTCTGCAGTTAAAGCACATCTTGTTTGTTTCATTTCAAATCCATTGTGGTGGTGTATAGAGCAAAAAGATTAGAATTGTGTTGATGTCCCAATATTTATGGACCTGACTGTATGTATTTTTTTGTGTTTTGTGAACACTAATATGTTTTGCTGCAGTTTCACTTTTTATTATCACTTGTTTTAGGTCATTAGACACATTTTTAGTTACTCAAAGTAGCGCAGGGCACACTTTTACATACACACAACATATTTACAATGCTTCCCCCTACTGGATGGAGAGTAGTATAGCACACTAATGCCCTGTACACATGGTCGGATTTTCCGATGGACAATGTCCGATCGGAGCATGTTGTCGGAAATTCCGACCGTGTGTGGGCGCCATCGGACATTTTCCATCGGATTTTCCGACACATAAAGTTGGAGAGCAGGAGATAAAATTTTCCGACAACAAAATCCGATTGCGTCAATTCCAACCGTGTGTGGCCTGTTCCGACGCACAAAGTGCCACGCATGCTCAGAAGAAATTCCGACACGGGACAGCTCGTTCTGGTAAACTTAGCGTTCGCAATGGATACAGCACTTTCGTCACGCTGCAATGTTAAAAATGGTTTAATACAGCGCAGTCTCTTCTTCTTTATAATGTGACAAGAATTAAGTAGTTTTGCTGCTCATATTCACACACACTTCTCACAAACTTTTATTTGTGTTTTTTTAGTGGGATTCCCTGAATATATTGTTATTAGTTGTCACATCTGACAGTTGTATATTATTTATTTTTTTTTTTTTTTTGGATTTTTAGCCTTTTTTTTTCTTTAATGTTTGGATTTTTTCCAAGGCTGATCTTTGTTCAATGTTATTTTTATTTTTACTCCAGAATATTTTTGGGTGTGTTTTGTGTGTCAAGTTACCCCAACACCATTGATATCTTTTATTATTTAATCTCCAGGAGATTGTTTGGTGTTGGTGACCCTTGTTCATTTCACATTGTATATTTGCAATGTACCTGAATCCTCACAAACCAACTGTCATTTTTGAAGTAAAACACATAGGAGAGTATAATTCAAAACAAAAATCCTTTATTAAGGGATCAGAACCAAACAAAGAGGAAGGCAACACTGGATCAACAGCAGAAATTAGCGAAGCCTGGGACCCCCACGGCAGACAACAATTCTTCAACATCAAAATTGGTGGCCTGAGGAGTCCATATGTAAGGGAGGGCAGTCTGGTCCGGGATTCTCAGAGATCCGGATAGCAGCAGATGACATCTGTGTCCTCAGGCTGTGGTACCACAAGAGGCTGCATCTTTTGGCCGACCAGACTGGATCCAGGGCAATCACTGTCTGGTCTTCCTTCCACGCTTCCTTCCAGGCTGTGGCTGTGCAGTTGGAGATGTGGCAGGAGGAGGAGTAGGACCTGGAGGAGGAGGAGGACTGGGGGGACCTGGAGGAGGACTGGGGGGACCTGGAGGAGGACTGGGAGGACCTGCAGGAGGAGGAGGAGGACCATCCCAAAGATGTGTCTGAGTTATAATTTGGCCCCTCATACCTTTCTCCAGAGCCTCCGATATGAGGGCCTCACACAAGACTTTTTGGCCCTCCTCCATCCTCTGCATTTTATAGGCTATGAAGGCAGCAATGTTCTCCTCCATGGTGTGGGGTGCTCCCAGGACCTCTGTAGCCCTCCAAAAGAATGCTATAGCAGCCTCCTCTAGGGTACTCCTCCTACTGCCACTTTCTGTTTTCAGGGGGGGTGGAGGGACCGGCAGATCAGCCAGCCGGCTCGGCCCGGCCACCTCCTGGCTGAGACTTCCCTGTGTATGAAAAAGGGACATGGTTTTAGTTTTTGCTTCATCAATCACAATCCTAAATTAGTACTCCCAACTAACATCTAGTTAACATCATTGATTGGACAAGCAGAAATATTTAGAGGAATGCTATACCTGGCTCAATCTGGGCTCCTCCACATATCGCCTGGAAGGCCCAGGTTGGGCGTCAGAAGCCTCAGCCAGGGGGGAAGGAAGCGTGGAAGGAAGACTGGAGAGGGATGGCCTGGGTTCAGTCTGGCCTGCCAGAAAGTGCAGCCTGTCGTAGTACAACATCCTGGGGACATAGATGTCATCTGCTGCTCCGGATCTCTGTGAATCCAGGACTTTCTTGTGCTCCCTCAGATATGTGCTCCTCAGGCCACCAATGAAAATCTTTAAATAGGTGATATCTGCCGTGGGGATCACCTGCTTCACAATTTCACACAATTGCTCCAGTGCTGCCTTCCTCTTTGCTTGGTTCTTGAAATGGGGGTGGGTAATCTCCCACAGACAGGGCAGCTCACTTAGCATCTCTACGAATACTGACATGAAGTCATTGTCTTTCATTAAGATATCCATGTTCACTGCAAGACACAACACAAGACAAAGCCTAATGTCAGACAAAACTCTCCTAATCTTGTTACAATATAGGCCTCAATCTAGAAGCAGTATAGGCACAAGTTTGTCTCTTACCTTCGTTCTTACGATCGGCGCGTCCAATACTCCTTCCTCTGCTCACAGATCGTACGTAATACTCACGCGTGTTACGCTTTATACACACTGCGCATGCGTGTAACTCCGCCCGCCCCTGACGTTCTTTCTAGTCTATTCCCCGCCCCATTTCGTTCGGTGCAGTGGGTGAAGAGCATGATGGCGGAGTTATAGCAGGTGCATGCTAATTCTAGCAACGAGGAGGAGGAGGAGGAAAGCCCGGATCCAGGCACGTCCAGATCCAGAAGGAGACGTTTTAAGGCCACAAATTTGTCGTTTGGGGAGATGTTGGAGATGGTCGACATCATGAGGAAGTCCGACTATGACGGAAAATATGGGCCTTACCCCCACCCCAACATCCGAAAGGCAAAAATCATTGCTAAAGTGATCAAAAGCCTTCACAGGAATTTCGGGGTACTAAAGATCAGCTCAGGAAGCGGTGGTCGGACCTGAAGTTGAGAGAGCCAGAGCAGTACTGAAAGATCCGGAGAGTGCTGCAAAAAAGTAAGTAGTTGTGCTGTGTTCCTATTCTTTCTGTCTTTATTCCGTTCGTTCTGCTCCATATGCTTTGATTAATTGTAACGTTTAAAAGGGCAACTTTAATGTTCATGGGCCCATTATTCGTTCGTATCAAACATTTTTCTTTCGGCCTCTAGAACACCATTGTTTAGGCCATATGCATTTTCACACATTTTTTGGGGCCTACTTGGATGCCAAATATTTGTTTGTGTAGATGGGTTTGTTACTAGAATGAAATGCCAACTAGATTGTGTGTAAGGAGAGGACACTGAGCAGCTGTTTTCACATCTGGACACTGGAGCACTAGTGTGGGACACAAGAACACCATTTTTATTAGGGGGGGCACACAGGTGCTCCAGTGTACACTATAGGGGGGGCTACATCTGTGAAGCTTGTACCAAACAGGTAAAGTATTGCAGCTTGACAAAGGGCAATAAAAAAAATAAATCTTGGAACTCGGCTAAAATAGACAATTGTACCCCACTTCCAAGCAATGTTTCCTATTTCTAGTTCTGCCATCAAATATCTGTGGGCTAATTATACCATTTTTGTTTTACATAGGGGAGAAAAGACTCGGAGGACACCCCTCATCCCACGAGAACACAGACCCCCCACCTATGGAAGAAGGTGAAATAACACCAACACAAGAAGCTGAGCAGGAGGAAGAAGAAGATGTGGTGGAGATTGGCACCACAACAGGTGAGTGTCTGCGACCACAGGCTCAGGTAAAAGAGATGGATGTTGGCAGATTTTTGAGACCTTTTTTTTTGTTCTTTATCTCTTTTTAGGTGATCGTGATGTGAGGGAGAGAGAACGTTTCACATCTGAAAGTGCCCAGATACTGATCGGGGAGATCATGGGGTGTAATCTCGAATTGCACAACATACAGCAACAAATCAGTGATGTTATTAAAAAAAATAATAACATCATTGATGTTTTGGGGCGAATTTAAAACCCCACAAAATCACCTGTTTTATTGTGGTCCAATCTTCCAAAAATTTTTGTTTAGAAAAGCCAAATTTGGAGGATGCACACAGTGTGCCAACATGTGCTATCTGCCATCACGGGAGATCAATGGATGCGTTTTGGGGGTGCAACCCCTTCCTCAATTATAAAGTCGCGTTGAGGAAGGGCTTGCTCCCCCAAAACACGTCCCTTGATCCCCCCTGATATCAGATAGCACATGTTGACATTCGTAAATTGGTGTGCATCTTCCAAATTTGGCTTTTCCAGGGGTGATTTCCACCCATCTGAACGCTATATCAAACCCAGTTCCTAAATACTGATGTCTGATATAGCCTTCAGGTTTTACCATATGTGAACTTTGTAAGTTCAAGTTTTTTGGCTTTCTTGTTGGTTTTACACAGGCCTGTTTTATCTGAAATGGATATTTCAATTTTTGATAATGCTACTGCAAAAATTGTTATACAACAAACATGTTGGTTTGTTTTAAAAACCTTTCGTAAATGCACATGTGATTGTGCAGGTATAAAAAAGTGGCTTACTCAAGAATGTGTGGATTATTGTCTCAACACTACAACACTTTTGGGGTGATGTAATTGCTGTTTTATGCAAAAATGGGGGTTATTTCCTAAGGGCAAATACACTTTGCACTACAAGTGCAGGGTCAGTGCAGTTGCAAGTGCACTTGTAGTGAAATGTGTTTTTGCATTTAGGAAGTACCAGCCAACACTGTTTTTTATAAGGTTACCCAATCACGACATTTTCTTCACTCAACACATTTCTGTCAGGGTCAGCTAAAACAAACACAAGCAGTAAATGTCCACAAATAATTTCTTTTGGTTGTTTTTTATTTGAAAAAGGTTTCACAGATTGTCTGGCATATTGATAGCCCCCCTACCCGCAAAGAACTCCAGGTATCGTAACCGGACATCACGGGCACTCAGGGAGGGCAAGCCAGGACGGCCACTTTCAAGCGCCGTCAGTGTTGATGGATTTGGGATTCCGGCCTCAGGCCCAACTGAGCCAGCATAGTTGGCTGAATGTTTTCTTAAAAAATTATGGAGAACACAGCAGGCAAGTATTATAGGGTTCAGTTTATACTCAGCCATATGGATGGGTGTCAGAAATAATCGGAACCGGCTGGCCAGGATTCCAAATGTGTTCTCCACCACTCTTCGGGCTCTGGCCAGCCGGTAATTAAAAACCCTCTGTGCCGGGGTGAGGGTCCTCATCGAGAATGGCCGCATCAGGTGGTCCCCCAGCGCAAATGCTTCATCAGCAACGAACACAAATGGGAGACCTTCAACATTGTCCTCTGGAGGTGGCAAGTCCAAGCTGCCATTCTGGAGACGCCTGTAGAACTCCGTCTGGGCGATGACTCCACCATCGGACATCCGGCCAATCTTCCCCACGTCCACATACAAGAACTCGTAATTAGCCGACACCACCGCCAACATCACTATACTATTAAACCCCTTGTAATTATAATAGTACGACCCCGAGTTGGGTGGTGGGACGATGTGGACGTGTTTCCCATCAATTGCCCCTCTGCAGTTAGGAAAGTCCCACCGCTGGGCAAAGTGGGAGGCCACAGTCTGCCATTCCTGTGGCGTTGAAGGAAACTGTTGAGGAAAAAACAATAAACATTACTATTTTTTCACAGAAACATGGCAAGCAGATTATACACATACATTATGGGGCAACCTCCAGATAGCATTTATAGAGGGGAATTTAACAACAACAAAGTATAAGGTACACCTATCATATTCCCCCTCCCCCCCTCATGGGCCATTTCTAACATTATAGGGGGGGAACTCTTGGACAGGTAACCCTCTTCACTTCATTGGGAGATGAATGCCTAAATACAGGGTATTACTTGGAACAGCCCCTCCTTAGTTACACTATTGGCAGACCACTGGACAGGTAGGAAGTGTCATAATACAAAGATATAAATACACACTGTACACATTTAGAGCACATTTGAACATTCTGCTATTACCTATCAAAATAATAATAGGATACAAAAACTTTAAACAGTACCATTGGAAAGTATACAGGCAGGCCCTTGCACTACATGCTTTGGGGAATTCATCCATAAATCTGAGCACTAAAGAGGTGGGTATAGTGTGTATGGGTTTGGCAAAGTCAGCAGATAGATGATTGAGAATAGAGAATTGGGATCAGCTGACTTAGCAGTTGGGGGAGGGAGGGTTACAAAAAATTTGGGGACACCACAAAAAAAAGCCTCTGCCACTCTGCCTGAATTTAAATAAAAAATAACATTTCCAAACATTTTAGGGGGTGTTTGGGGTAAAGCACTACTATAGAGCTGATAAAATACATTGTTAAGTGACTACATGAGGTGAATATAGGGGCAGGAGACACCATGCTGGAGAGGTTATTGAAGGGCAAATATGTATGAAGGACATAAAATAATAATTACATAAAAATCCAGCATGCATGAGGACAAAGGGGACATTCACAGCATATTACAATCATGGTAATTAGGGAATGAGGAAAGAAATACAATATATTAGCAAACATTCAATACAATAAAATGGGATATAAAAGGATAAAAATCTTACCTTCATATACTCCTTCTGCAGGACCTGGATGATGGCAGAACAGGTCTCTGGGATAATGATCCCCAGAGCCTGGGGGGAGATGCCTGTCGAGAACTTGAGGTCCTGCAGGCTTCTCCCTGTGGCCAAATAACGCAAGGTAGCGACCAACCTCTGCTCCGGAGTGATGGCTTGCCTCATGCAGGTATCCTGCCTGCTGATATAGGGGGTCAGCAAAGCCAACAAACGGTGAAACACGGGGTTCATCATCCTGAGAAAGTTCCTGAAATCATCAGGATTATTCTCACGGATCTCACGGAGCAAAGGCATATGACAGAACTGGTCACGCTGAAGCAACCAATTCTTGGTCCATGAACTCCTCCTCACCCTGTTCATGGACTTGACTTGTGTCAAGGTCAGGACCCCAACACCAAGCCCCCGCACAGCACGAACTCTACGAGGAGTACGCATACGAAACATGGCTAGAAAATGGTCGGCTGCTCAGAACGAAGTAACAGAACGCATTGAAGAACAGCAAGGCCTGTGAAGAGCGACCTGAAAACCAGTAACGAACGAACAAGAATACAATGACTAAAAGTCACGCGGAACTTGCTTCCACGCACTGACGAGCAGATACAAACCCACAAGCACAAACTGAACGGCAGAAAATGATCTGAAAGCCACAAGTCTGAAAAAGCGCAAATCGTCTCTCACCAAACTTTTACTAACACGAGATTAGCAAAAGGAGCCCAAAGGGTGCCGCGCTTGGTTCTGAACCGGCCTTTTCTAGTCTCGTCGTACGTGGTGTACGTGACCGTGTGGTTGTCGATCGGAAATTCCGACAACTTTGTGCGACCGTGTGTAGGCAAAACAAGTTTGAGCCAACATCCGTCGGAAAAAATCCTAGGATTTTGTTGTCGGAATGTCAGAACAAAGTCCGACCGTGTGTACGGGGCATAATACATAACACTCCTTCCCCCTAGACCTGAAAGTCTTTGAGATAACTGGGAGGGTGAATATTTCTGAGACGCCTAAGGACCACTCTTTGAGACAGTTCCCTGGGACTCTCGGTTGCAATTCTTCTCCTTGTGCTGTGTCAGAGGGACTGAGAGAAACTGGCTCTGCAACAACATTTCCTGGAGGAATAGCACCTGTATCAAACAATGGTTCACCATGATCTGGCATCACTGTAATTCCAGTACCACTAGAACCAGCAACAGTCTCAATTTCACCATTTCTTTCTCAGATCTGGTAAACATGCTTTTGTAAAATTCTACCATCAGTAATTTGTACTTTGTATGACAAAGGTCCTGTAGCCACAAGCACCTTTTTCCGGTATCCAACGAGGCCCAGAAGCATAGTTTCTGACATAGACAGCACTGCCAGGCTCAAACACTATCACAGAAACATAAGTATCCTTTTTAAAATGCAGTTCTTGATTTTTTTGTAACTTCGATGTCAGATCAGGGTGTAAACGATCCAAACATGTTTTTAGACAACGGTTCATTAGGAGCTCTGCTGGGCTACAACCAGTGCTTGAGCATGGTGTTACATGTTGTTGCAGAAGGAAATTTGCAAGTCTCTGATTCCAATCTCCTTGAACAATTCTCTTCAATGAGTCTTTGGTGGTCTGAACCATTCGTTTAGCTTGACCATTTGATGACGGGTGAAATGGTGCAATCGTAACTTGTCAAATAAGATTGCTTGCAATAAAGTTTTTGAATTCTGAGGAGGTAAATTACGTTCCATTATCAGACACAATTTTATCTGGCAAACCCATGTGTAGCAAACAGCCTTCTTAAAACTCTTATGACAGTGGCTGAGGTGGGGAATGTAACTGATACAACTTCCAGCCATTTTGAGAAGGAATCGGCAACTAAAAAAACATCTGTCCTTGAAAAGGATCTGCAAAATCTATATGCAACTGTGATCAAGGTGATCTAGTCACTTCCCAGGGATGTACTGAGGCTTTGGGCGGAGCATGACGGGTGGATTGACATGGTACATAGTTCTGTACCCACTTGTCACAAATGTCACAACTACCCCAAAGCAGGTGGTCAGACACTGTAGCTAGCTACTGTGTGCTTGACCTATAGCAGCCCCCTTTCCCTTAAGGCAAACAGGCCTACCGATACTTGGTTGCCCCCAGGATTTATACTCAATGCTATAGTGCCTGGCCACCATGCCAGGGCAGATGCGAACAGAGCAGACAGACAGACTACTTGCAGTTAGCAGTCCAGGTAAAAGGCAGGCTGAGTTCAGGGAATAGTCCAATATCCGATCCAGTTCATACACAGGGAAATCCAGACTAGCAAAGCAGGGGAGGCAAATGGGAGGCTTGAACAGGAACAATGCAGGTAACTGTCTCTATCACAAGCAAGGGACTGAGTGTTCGGTTTCCTTATAACAGGTGACTGACCATATCAATCACCTAGCAGGTGGACACAAACAGGGAGAATGCAACAGCCAACACCTGGGTGCTGGCATGAGGAGCAGGAGCAAAAGTGCTCCTGACACCACTTCTCAATAACGTTCACCATTTTAGGCCACCGAACATAACTTCTTGCCAATGCTTTCAAGTGGACTATTCCAGGATGTCCTTCCTGGAGAGCTTGCAGTACTTGAGCTTGTCCTGCCTTTGAAATTACCACTCTGTTTCTCCATAATATGCAACCTTTTTAGGCAGACAGTTTATGTTGGCGCACTAAGAATGGTTTTAACTACTCTTCAACTTTTGATTTGGGCCATCCCCTCCACACCTATTTGAGCACATGGGCCAGCACTGGATCTTTAGCAATCATACCAGCAATGTCTCTAGCATGTAATGGAGGGTTTGGAATGGATTCCAAACTGAGAAACTTAGGCACAGGAAGGACAAGGAAATCGGGAGAAAACAAAGGTGACCGGCTCAACCCATCAGCATGAGTGATATTCTTGCCAGGATGATATTCGAATCCCAGACATAGGCATTCAGCATGAGTGACCATCTGAGCATTTGTGGGAAAAGAATTTGATGAGTGGGAGTACTTCTGGTGAACAGACCCAGCAAAGGCTTATGGCCTGTTACAATGGTAAACTTCCGCCTATACAAATAGTCATGAAACTATTTTACCCCAGACACAATAGCTAAAGCCTCCTTGTCAATTTGTCAGCTCGCTTATACAGGGGACCCAATATTGCAGACCCCCTCTCTGTCCCAGACCACAGCGTGGAGTGACCCATGGGACCCCCAAATGAGGCCTAAAATTAAGGCCCAGAACACCATTACCCTGTAACCTCAATTGCCATCCTTTCCTCCTCAGTTCTTGCTGCCGCAGGCGGTGATGGACCTCCACCATCAGATGCACCTGTCAGGAAACTTAGTAGACCAGACTGTGTGGACTGCACAGAGATAACCAAAACGCATGTAAGTGAATAATAATATTTATTAAAATAGGTGATAAATCAGAAAATACAAACAGTGCACAACCAACCCAACAAACCCACCAACAACAACAATATATACAGCAAGGGGCAGTACCGGAAACACAGATGTCAGCCAGGCCAGGGTCATACACGGCAGGTCAGCAGGACAAGAGATATACCAGAAGCATAAACGTTAGCCAAGCCAAGGTCATACACAGGAAGATCAGTAAATGAGGGACAGGGAACCAACAGGACAGAGAGGGGATGTATCAGGCTGATGGGTACAGGAACACAGAGGGGACCGGGTCAGGATAAGCTCGGAAACAAGGTCAGATGCAGGCTCAGGATTGGTAAACAGGCAAACAAGGTCAGGGCTCAAGGAGAGAGATACCAAGGCAAGCATGTGAGGGCTTGCTGGGTATTTATGGGACTGACAATAATTGTCTTCATGTAACACCTGAGCGTACGGAGTGTTGTCTGCTCCATACTGCCAGGATCCATCCGCTGGTGGACGTCAGTACTGCGGCCAAAAGATGAAATAACACCAGCAGGGAAAGATTCCCCTGACAGTTCCAAATTGCCAGGAGACACCTGCTGGTGGACCCCAGTACTGCACGCCAAATGATATAACTTACCAGCGGACGGACCCTTTCCTGACAGTACCCCCCTCAATGGAGCGGCCTCCGGACGCTCCAACTAGAAGTGATTGTCCAAAGTTAATGGCCTCACACTGAACAACAGATGAGGGCAAGTCAGACTGGGCATCAGGTACTTCAAACCGGACAGCGGGCACATCACAGCAGACAGCAGGCACATCACAGCAGGCAGCGGGCACATCACAGCAGGCAGCAGGCTCTGGGTCATCGAGCTGGGCAGCAGGCTCCGGGTCATCGAGCTGGGCAGCAGGCTCCGGGTCATCGAGCTGGGCAGCAAGCTCCAAGTCATCGAGCTGGGCAGCAGGCTCTGGGTCATCAATCTGGGCAGCAGGCTCTGGGTCATCGAGCTGGGCAGCAGGCTCCGGGTCATCAAGCTGGGCAGCAGGCTCTGGAGCATTAGGCCGAACAGCGAGCACCGTAAGGGCAGGCCGGATCACAGGCACTGGCTCAGCAAGCTGGGTAACGGGCCCCGGGCCAGTGGGCTGGGTAACGGGCCCCGGCTCAGCGAGCTGGACACCGGGCACTGGTTCGGCAAGCCGAATAACGGGTACTGGCTTAACAGGCAGAGTGACGGACTTCGGTTTAGCAGACTGGGTAATGGGCACCGGTTCAGCAGACTGGGTAACGGTCACCGGTTCAGCAGACTGGGTAACGGGCACCGATTCAACAGACTGGGTAACAGGCACCGGTTCAGCAGGCTGAGACACGGGCACCGAAACTTCAGGCTGAGACATGGGCACCGAAACTTCAGGCTGAGATACCAATATCACCACATCAGGCTGAAAGGCAGGTACCAGGATATCAGGCTGGAAGATGGGCACGTTAGACCGGAAAGCAGGCTCATCAGGCTGAACAGCGGGCACATCAGGCTGGAAAGTGGGCACATCAGGCTGGAAAGTGGGCACCGAGACATCAGACCGGGCAGCAGGTACTGGAACTTCAGGCTGGATAGCAGAAACAGGCGCTGGCACATCGGGCAGAACAGCAGATACTGGCACAACAGGCTGAACAACAGGTACATTGGACTGGACAGTAGTCACTGGAGCGTCAGACTGGAACATGGACACTGGGATTTCAGGCTGAGCAGCAGGCACTGGGACCTCAAACTGGGCAGCGGGCACAGGCATTGGCACAACAGGCTGTGTAGTAGACACTGGCACATCAGGCTGGGCAGCAGACAGGAACACATCAGGCTGGGCAGCGGACAGTGGCACATCAGACCGGAAAGTGGACACATCAGGCTGGAAAGCGCACTGGAAAGCCGGCACAGAGACATCAGACCAGGCAGCAGGTACTGGAACTTCAGACTGGGCAGCAGACACAAGCGCTGACACATCAGGCAGAACAGCAGGTGCTGGCATAACAGGCTGAACAATAGGTACATCGGACTGGACAGTAGTCACTGAAGCGTCAGACTGGAACATGGGCACTGGGATGTCAGGCTGAGCAGCAGGCACTGGGACCTCAAACTGGGCAGCGGGCACAGGCATTGGCACAACAGGCTGAGTAGAAGACACTGGCACATCAGGCTGGGCAGCGGACAGGAACACATCAGGCTGGGCAGCAGACAGAAGATCGTCAGACTGGGAAGCGGGCACATCAGACTGGAACACTGGCAGCAAAACTTTAGGCTGGAACATGGACACAAGGTCATCAGACTGGTCAGCAGGCACTGGGACATCAGACTGGGTAGCAGGCACTGGGACTTCAGACTGGGTAGCAGGCACTGGGACGTCAGACTGGGTAGCAGACACTGGGACATCAGACTGGGTAGCAGGCACTTGGACATCAGACTGGGTAGCAGACACTGGGACGTCAGACTGGGTAGCAGGCACTGGGACATCAGACTGGGTAGCAGGCACTGGGACGTCAGACTGGGTAGCAGGCACTGGGACGTCAGACTGGGTAGCAGACACTGGGACATCAGACTGGGTAGCAGGCACTGGGACGTCAGACTGGGTAGCAGGCACTGGGACGTCAGACTGGGTAGCAGGCACTGGCACGTCAGACTGGGTAGCAAGCACTGGGACGTCAGACTGGGTAGCAGGCACTGGGACATCAGACTGGGTAGCAGGCACTGGAACGTCAGACTGGGTAGCAGAGACATGAAGATGGAAGGCAGGCACCGAGACATCCGGCTGGAAGGTAAGCATCGAGACATCCGGCTGGAAGGTAGGCACATCAGACTGGAAAACAGGAACATCAGAGAGATGCCTAAAGAGACTTTAGGCGGAGACACTGGCTGGATAGCAGGCAGAGGTTTGGCAGAATCAGGTGGGTTATCAGGTTTAGCTGGCACGCAAGCAGACTGGAGTGGGTTGGTTGGTGTGGAAGCAAGTTGTGTTACTGGCAGGATCGTGTGGGTAGGAAAGAACTTTTGTTTCTTCTTTGGTTTAGCCAGCGCTGACTTGTAGGTAATTGCAGGGCTGTAAGGAAGGGATGTAACTGGGCAAAAGGAAGACCAGGGAACAGTGGCTGGAGGAGGGGTTTGTGGGATTGTTACAGGTGGAAGAGAAGAAGCAGGTGGATTGAAAGCAGGATAGGTGCAGTGAGTAGAGACTGGGTAATAGTACTTAGTGGGAATCTGTGTATACTGGACTGTAGCTGAGGTTGCCACGGGCGACTGGGAGAAAGATTCTTGGGAAGGTAGGTGACTAATGGCGGGGCTGGATTGCTGTGGCTTAGCTAAATGCAGGAGATCTGACCATGCTTGCAACACAGGTTGAACAAAAGTTGGTTCACATACAGCCTGTCTAATCAGAGATTGTACTGAACAAATGCAATCGGATAACACCTGCTGGGAACAAGCAGAATAATGTTCATCAAAAAAAGCCGGATCATCCTCTAACAACCATACCAGGGATTCAACCTGGTCACAACTGAAAGGAGGGGAGAAATCGTCACTACCTTCGGGAAAGCATGACAAGGCTGGCTTTGCACATAATTGGATCAAAGGCTGAACATCCTCAAATAACATATGACCCTGATCTACTAGAAAATAGGCCGATCAGATAGTTTCCAGCAGTTGGTCACTGGTCCAATCTTTAAGAGTCTGGCAGCAATATTCGTTATCCTCTGCCGCCAGCAGAGAATAATAGACAATTTCATTAAAGTCCATCTTTTGCACGCCCACCGTACCAGGATGGTTTCTCAGTGCAGCCACGTCTGGTCAGGGATGGCCTTGGTATACTGTCAGGAGACTTAGTAGACCAGACTGTGTGGACTGCACAGAGATAACCCAAAACGCATGTAAGTGAATAATAATATTTATTAAAATAGGTGATAAATCAGAAAATACAAACAGTGCACAACCAACCCAACAAACCCACCAACAACAACAATATATACAGCAAGGGGCAGTACCGGAAACACAGATGTCAGCCAGGCCAGGGTCATACACGGCAGGTCAGCAGGACAAGGGATATACCAGAAGCATAAACGTTAGCCAAGCCAAGGTCATACACAGGAAGATCAGTAAATGAGGGACAGGGAACCAACAGGACAGAGAGGGGATGGATCAGGCTGAAGGGTACAGGAACACAGAATGGACCAGGTCAGGATAAGCTTGGGAACAAGGTCGGATGCAGGCTCAGGATCGGTAAACAGGCAAACAAGGTCAGGGCTCAAGGAGAGAGATACCAAGGCAAGCATGTGAGGGCTTGCTGGGTATTTATGGGACTGACAATAATTGTCTTCATGTAACACCTGAGCGCACGGAGTGTTGTCTGCTCCATACTGCCAGGATCCATCCGCTGGTGGACGTCAGTACTGCGGCCAAAAGATGAAATAACACCAGCAGGGAAAGATTCCCCTGACAGTTCCAAACTGCCAGGAGACACCTGCTGGTGGACCCCAGTACTGCACGCCAAATGATATATCTTACCAGCGGACAGACCCTTTCCTGACAGCACCCCTCCAGGCAATCATATCTCCAAGCCATACTGACCAAAGAGGGCTTTAAACAACTTATTGAGGATGTTAAATCTACTTGTCGTGCAGAGATTCAAACACTGCATGCTACGTTCTAACACTTAACAGATAGAGTGGAGATGGCAGAGGAGGAGATACAAGAAACCAAACTGGCAGTGCATCGCACTTAACTGCAAGGAGCAGACCATCACATACTGCTGAGAGATATACAGCGCCATGTTGAGGACCTGGACAACCGCGGGCGCAGGAACAATATCCGAGTTAGGGGCCTGCCTGAATCGGAGGGCCCAGAAGACCTGCAAATCACCCTGCAAACCCTATTTCACAACCTTCTGGGAGAACACCAGGACAAACACATTGAAATGGATAGAGCACACCGTGCCCTGCACCCTAAAGGTCCTGCCTCCAAACCCTGTGATGTAATTTGCAGAGTTCACTCCTACCCCCTGAAAGAAGATATCATAAGGCCCGCTCAATCCACAAAGCAGTCTTTGACAACATACCAGTACAGCAATACCTGGACCTCTCTTGGATTACCCTACAAAAGCGCAGGCTCCTCCAACCCCTTCTCCACTCGCTGCAGGAAGAAGACATAGTCTACCGCTGGGGATTCCCTTTCAGCCTCACAGCAAGACGACAGGGACAATCTGCCGTGCTACACTATCCGGAAGACCTGGAAACTTTCTGCGATACTCTGGGGATTCCAGTCCCCCAAAAACAGGACCTCATGGCTACCCCACTGCCCTGCCCACAGTATGGCAGAAGGTCCCGCCAGCTAAACGCTCCCATGGTCCAGACAGTCCCTGTAAAGCTGCCAAACCAAAAAATGGCTGACTAAAGCAGGGCCTCCCTATCTGTCACACCAGCGTATGATTTCCTCCTAGTTGACATCCCTGGCCCACCCTACAGCCTTATACACGGCCCCCTTGGGTCCCTGTTTTACCCTTGTTTAGTTTACTGGGCACATCTCAATAGAGATTTGAGAGTGGTTACCCTTCCGATTACTAGACCATCCTTGGTTTACCCCCTAGAGTTCCTTTGATATTTTATTGTTGACTTTTGATAACTTTCACTGCGGTTCTCTGTGTAGCCCTGGCCTGTTTCCTACTGTTGGCCAGGAGGACATATAGGAACTTAGTTAGCCCTGTATCCCACAGGATGCACAGAGCTTATTAGCAATGTGTGTTTTGCCTACTGTATGTAGTATTGATCTACCCCTTTCTTTTTTCCCTGTTTCTGTTTTTCTCTCTGTTTCTCCTCAACTGGCTCACCCTATGCTCCTAGCAACCATCCAGATCCTCTCCTGGAGATGGCGCACTCCCGGCCTCTACACCACAGCATTCCACCAGATGGACCAGATAAGTGATTTTATGTTTGCATATATCCAGCACCATGGCTAAGGTTATGTCATTAAATGTTCATGGCCTAAACTCCAACAGGAAAAGACATCTGGCGCTTAGGAAGTTCAGGCAATCACAGGCAGATATCATCCTGATTCAGGAGACCCACTTTAACAAGGGGGACTCCTTCACGTTAGCTTCCAGACATTACCCTCAGGTCTATCAGGTGTTTAACCCCTGATAAGACCGGTGTAGCTATTCTTTTTAAACATGGATCCAATGTATGGCCAATGGCAAGCAGCAATCAAGAGTAGTCAAATCACACACTAGCACAGGAACAAGGGGGGTCTGAAGATAATCCATCAATTTGGCAGTGTCTGGGCTGGGCTTATATAGGGAAGTTTGAGGTCACTTCCTGTGCACTTCCTAGGGATTTTCCCACCTTTTTCCATCAGGTTGATGTCATTTTCTGTGCGCCTCCTGAGTATTTTCCCGCCTTTTTCCATCGGGTTGAGGTCACTTCCTGTGCACTTCCTGGGCATTTTCCTGCCCTCTTCCATCAAGTCTTCTACGCAAATGCAGGTTGGCGGCCTGAGGCGTCTTTGGCGCGTGCTCAGTTGGCACCAGTGGCGTCTCCAGCTTTCATATTTAGGGGGGGCACATGGGGGGACAGGGACAAAAATAGGGGGGCAATATAAAATGCAAAGATAGATAGATAGATAGATAGATAGATAGATAGATAGATAGATAGATAGATAGATAGATAGATAGATCTATATATATTTTATCTATCCTGGGGCCCTTTACCCCTTTACTACGATCCCACAATGGCCCTTTCACGTGTTCTGCAGTGAGCTCCCTTCCTACAGGTTGACAGAGAACAAGAGATATATGTCACCAGCATACCAAAAAAATATAAGGGTCCAAAGCAGTGGGAGAACTATCAGGGTTGCAAAGGTTGTCTTGCCACCGGGCCCTGGTGTTCTGCCACTGTGGGGTTCCCCAGCCTCCTCTTGCTGTCCTGCCCCTGCTATTGAAAGCGCTGGTCTGGCATTTCTGTTTTTTCAGTAACTGAGAGTCCTGGTGGAGTCCTTCCTGCAACTCGCTCTTCTCCCTGCCAATGAGGATGCAGGGGAATGAGCAGATCGGGTGGCCGTGGTTGTGTGAGCGCTTGCATTATGCAGTGTCAGCGAGCAGAGGGAGGGGGGAGGAATCACCCGCAGGAGCTGACTGGGGACGTTCTCCCTCTCAATAGTGTTACCCCAGCGGTGGCCCGAGTAAGATGCGGCACATCCGATATGAATACAAACAAAAAGTAATTGGCTTTTTGTAAAAAATAAATAAATAAATAAATAAAAAAAAAAAAGAAAAAATTGTTTTTTTTGGGGGGGCACATGGTGGGGCCCAGCATAATGTTGGGGGGGGGCAGGGCCCCCTCTGGCCCCCCCTAGGGTCGCCATTGGTTGGCACAGATTTCCTCTTGTGGAAACACATCATTGTTGCGTAGTAAGCCGTGGACTCTTACACCTTCTTTCCTTTCAATCTTTTCTTTAATGTTCTCTCTCACATTCCATAGGCTCTCACCTAGCCAATGGCAAATTTCAATTATTATCTAACTCATGGTATGATTTAGCAATGATCCTGCACCAATTACTGCCACAATGTCTGTACTGGCTTGACTGCTGAGGAAAAATGGGCCTAGGTCCCAATTAATGTATTCCAATGGGATCAAATCCCCCTCACCCTTGCCCTTTTACCCCATTGAATAAAACACTTACAACCATTGGGTTGGAAAGGGCAAGGCCACAGCTTTATTAAAATACCAACATGTAACATGTAAACACATTTAACCAGTGCCAGTCACAGTCATACTGTGAGCACTCAAATCCAAAAAGGGGGAAGTGGGGCCTGTCCTTACCATAAGTGCTGGACAGACAGCCTACTTCCAATTTTCCATCAAGGGCATAGCCCATTCAGCAACTTTAAATGCTGGCAAGGTCAAGAAACCACAGCAAGCTGTGACATACCGTAACAGAGGAAAATAGGGGTGGGAGGGTGGGAAGCTCTTCCATCCGATTCTTCTGAAAGACCCAGAATTCCCTGGGGCACATGTTCCCTGAGCTCAGGCCAATCCCACCCCCATGTTTCTACCAATCATTACCAATCATTACACCTGGCCATGCCCCATCAGTCAAGGCTCTCTTTCCCTAGGGAGGGGGCTCAAGAGGCCTTAAATATCCCTGTTCTAACACTGCCTGGAACTTACTGTGTTTTGTCTATGTTCTTTTACCTGCCGAGATAACTAATAAAACTGTTATTTGAAAAAAAATTCTTAGATCCAATAAAACTCAGTGACACAGCTCTTTTCTGCACAGCTTCCAGGCAAAACTCTAACCTGTCAGCATACGAGTCCCATGAGGATGATTAGCCACATCAAGTTCCTCCATGTGTCCCAGAGAAGCCACGCTGAAGATATTTATAGATGTGTCTCTAAAACACAAGTTCTGACTCTTCACTCAAGCTGATTACCTGTGCTTCTCCAATGTCCATTCACTGAAATCCCATCCTCGTCACCAGTTTTGTGTATTTTAAAATGTATTTGAACCATCGACATGGACAGGCATTCACAGGACTCTTTTAGTTAATCCAACACAGGCATACAGAAACCAAAGATGCTCTAAAATACATAGCTCTACCAGAACAATAAAAAGAACATATATACAATGCTTCCCCCTACTGGATGGAGAGCAGTATAACACACTAATACATAACAGCGTGGATACAGGGGGCCCCATGAACTCCTATTGCCCGGGGGCCCCATGAGTTGTCACTCCACCCTTGTGGGCCTTTGCTAAAAAACTGACTGTCATATCTTCCAACAGTGATTCAGCTGGAGTCAGCAATGAAGTGTGTGCAGGAGGAGAGTCAAGGAGACTGTATATAGACTGTGTGTAGGAAGATGTCCCTGAAGCTGCTGCCTAATATTTGTTGCTGAAGTCAAGTGGACATCCCATGACCTCCTATCCCTATCAAACTTGTTAACACTCAATAAATAACAAAAACAGGATCACGGACTGTTCTCTGACTCTGGAGTGCATGTGGGGGTTTGGTGTGCCTGGGTGTGCAGGAATGAGGGATCCAGTTCATCTGTAGCTCCTTAGAGGGTGCGCTACATAAGATAAAAGTTTATATGGAGCAGGGAGGAGTTCCATGCACAAAAAAAATATTCTTCACAATAATTTCAGTTGAATTTGAAAACTTTTTCTTTTTGTTTCATTGTAGCTATGTTTTATTTGAATTTTGCACTTGATGGTCTTGAGGGCAAAGATGAAAGACCTACCTGTGTATATCCATAAATTCCCAGTATTTGTGCCATTGGAATTGTTGTAACTGAGTAATGATCTCCAATAAATCCCACCAGTTCAGCTTCTCCAGAACATGAGTAATTAGGGACTGCCTTCTGTAGCCCAGATAAAATGCTTAGAACATCCTTTACAGCCAAACATGGATGTAAACATGAATCTATCACGTGAAATCCCAGTGTAATATTGGGCAAAATTTCTGGATTCTGGTTAACATTGTGGATAGCAGAAATAAAAGCCAAAACATTTATAGGTGTTTGTTCTGAACTGTAAAGGCAAAAATATTTATGGCAGAGAAGGGCACATTTAGAAATTACCATTACAATTATTTTGATCTTACATTTAGTAACTTTCAATGGACCTCTTCTGCACTAGGGATGAGCTTCGAGTTCGAGTTGAACTCATGTTCGACTCGAACATCGGCTGTTCGCCAGTTTGCCGAACAGCGAACAATTTGGGGTGTTCGCAGCAAATTTGAATGCTGCGGAACACCCTTTAAAAGTCTATGGGAGAAATCAAAAGTGCTAATTTTAAAGGCTTATATGCATGGTAGTGTCATAAAAAGTGTTTGGGGACCTGGGTCCTGCCCCAGGGGACATGTATCAATGCAAAAAAAAGTTTTAAAAACGGCCGATTTTTCGGGAGCAGTGATTTTATTAATGCTTAAAGCGAAACAATAAAAGTGTAATATCCCTTTAAATTTAGTACCTGGGGGGTGTCTATAGTATGCCTGTAAAGGGGCGCATGTTTCAGTCATTTCTGACAGTCTGACAGCAAAATGACATTTTAAAGGAAAAAAAGTCATTTAAAACTACTCGCGGCTATTAATTAATTGCCGGTCCGACAATACACATAAAAGTTAATTGATAAAAACAGCATGGGAATTCCCCACAGGGGAACCCCGAACCAAATTATAAAAAAAAAATGACGTGGGAGTCCCCCTAAATTCCATACCAGGCCCTTCAGGCCATTTTTAAAACTTTTTTTTGCATTGATCCTTGTCCCCTGGGGCAGGACCCTGGTCCCCAAACACTTTTTATGACAATAACTTGCATATAAGCCTTTAAAATTAGCACTTTTGATTATTCATGTTCGTGTCCCATAGACTTTAACGGTGTTTGCGTGTTCAAACAAATTTTTTGCCTGTTCGCAAGTTCTGGTGTGAACCGAACAGGGGGGTGTTCGGCTCATCCCTATTCTGCACCCCTGACAAGACAGGTACTTACCTGTCCTTGTGCCATTGAAATTAGCAAGATACTAACTTTCCTTTGGAAGAAATAGAGGTTGCAAAATGTCTTCATCAGAAAAGCAGAACTCATCTAAATGTGGTCTAACACTTTTAAATATTAGAGATTGAATTTAAATTCAGCAATAATATTCATGTTCAATAAGGAATGAACAAACATTTAAAAATCAATTCCGACTCACACTTGAAGATTGGGCAAATCAATTCAGTCAAGTTTGACAGTTTGACTTTGCTTTGAAGAACAAAGTCAGCCTATACTAATTAATTAATACATTTTGAAGACAGACAAACAAATAATAATAAAAACAGATACCTGGCAGGAAGTTCACCCCCCCCCCCCCCCCCAAACTAGGGACTTGTATGTATTATTCTAGCCCTCATTCAAACTTCTATCAGATAGACCACATCTTTGTGCTATTTCAACAATTATCTTTAGTTTCTAAAGTGGACATCTTTTCCAGACCCTGGCCAGATGAGAACCCCCTTATTCTGCATTATAAGCTGTCCCTGCATGACAAGCCCTCTTTTAAATGGAGATTGAATAAATCCCTGGTTGCCACTTAGGGCACATCCCTGCACATCCAAACCACATACAGAATTTCCTCTTTAATCATTTGCATTTGATTCATCATTGCTTTTCTATGGGAAGCTTACAAGGTGAAATTCAGAGGCCACTTGATTCAGATAGCTGCTTAGCAAAAAAAAACACCGAAGTGAGAGAAAAGAGCTACTAATATAACTTTCCTCCATGAAAAGGGAGTGGAAATCTAAATCATCGCTTTCCAGAAGGGATGAGCCAAGAGTTTAGTCCAAACCTAAGTTCAGACCAACTTTTGGTTGTTCAGACAAAATCACAACTTTTGGGACATTCAGTAAGAATCACTCTGCCGAACATCCCATAATACATTACAAATAGCTGTCAATGACACTGGCCAATGCTTTGGCAGGTGATGAGTTCCACACACTATAAGTCCTTTGTAGATTTATGGGAGTTAAAGTGTTACTAAACTCACAACAGTAAAATCAGTCTGTATATGCAGTAATGCATGCTTGTTGTCACTGTGGGGTTAATCCTCTTGATCCTCCTTTTTTTCCACTGTCCCCAATATATTTCCTGATAGTAGAGAGCCTTTGGAGTAACTCTGCATATGCTCAGTTTGGTGTGTATTGCTAGAGAGTTTTTCTTTTCCTGGGAGGGTGCAGGTGATTAGCACAAAGCCAATCAGCACTGTCCAAACAGAGGGTCAGGGGTCCAGCAGCCTCATAGGACAGTCAGAGGAGATTGAAAACTCCTCCTACCATCACACAGGCCCACCATCAGTACTGCCATCAGTACTGACACACAGGCCCGCCATCAGTACTGCCATCAGTACCGTTACACAGGCCCGCCATCACTGACCTGTCAGTACCCCCAGCAGTAATCTCACACAGGCCCGCCATCAGTACCGCCATCATGTCTCAAAGAGGAGGCAAATAACATCCTTACTATGCCAGATGAGAGAGCAGTGGGGAGCTCCCATCATCCGATTCTGGTTCGGAATACGAGCCAGTAGAGGGTAGTAAATCAGAGAATAAGGAGGTCAGGACCAAGATCAGAAGCCCTGCCTTCCACCAGCAGCACCAGACCACAGGAAGAGGAGCCCAGTACCAGTAGTGGAATTACACACCCAACCCAAAGAATCAAGGCCCAGTCCTACCTTCCCAATGCCCTGGCAAACCCCTTATGGTTGACTGTCAGCTCAGGGTCCCCTATAATCGCCCCTTTCACCACACAGCCAGGTGTACAGCCCAACACTACAAATTTTTTCCCAATTAGTTTATTTTTATATGTCTTTTCCCCAAAGATTAGTTGCAGTACATGGTGGACCAAAAAATCTCTATGCAGAGAAATTTATTACATCCAACCCTAATTCATCTTACGCCCGTATGTTCCATTGGCTATGTCTCACACTAGACGAGTTAAATTGTTTTTGGGCCTTATATTCAATATGGGGCTTACAAAGAAGAACAAACTGCATGCCTACTGGTCCACCCACCACATCCACCACATTCCAATATATTCAGCTGTCATGTCCAGGACACGTTATGACATGATTATGTGTTTCCTATATTTTAACAACAATTGGCAGTGCCTTCCACAAGATCATCCCAACCACGACAAATTGTACAATTTTACAAAACACATGCACAGGAAATGATGAGCTCTTCCCTTGTGGAGCCCTTTTCGGTTCCACAGAGAGAAGAGACAACAGCTACTGTGCAAAAAAGCATCAGCATTGGCTGCTCCACAAAGGGGCACAGGGGTGCTGCCCCCCTAATTTCCATGCGCCCAGCCCCTAATCTCCATGCTGGGCGCCGGATGCATGGATTTATTTCTTTTATTTCTTTTAGAAGCATATGATTAGAGCCAGAGGCTCTAATTGGCTTCGAAAAGATTGGGCTCAGGGCACAGTGCACCCACTTGTAACATCCTGCTTGTCTTCCTGCTTCTCCTCCCAGTCAATCAGGAAGCGGGTCTTAAGACTGGGTTGGCTGGGAGGAGAAGCAACTGGATTGGCCAGGAGGAGAAGCCAGGGAAGCTGCCAAAGCTGCCCACAACCTGGATGGGGTAAGTGCGGGGCTGGCTGGCGGGGGGGTTGTTTTGCTGCCCCTCCCCCAAACAATGGATCACCAGCCACCACTAGTTAGCATCAATCCCAGATAGCATCAGTTTGCCTGCCACATATTCTCTAATAAATTTCAACCCCCTGATCTCCCCGCATTTAACCCTTTTCCTGTCCTGTCAGAGTATCATTAGTACAGTGTATAGCTTTTGTGTCAGTTAGAGTCAATCCCAGATAGCATCAGATTGCCTGCCACATATTCATTATAACATTTAACCCTTTGATTGCCAGTAACACACACACACTATAAGCCTCCATTACTAGTATAGTGTCTGAATGGATCAATATCTTTGATCAGATCAGAATGATACCAGTGTCCCCAATAGTTTAGTGTCCCCAAAAACGCAGCATTAGCAGGATCAGCCCAAAACCTGCTAGCACCTGCGTTTAGCCCTCCACCCCCCTAACATGTGCAGTGTTAGTAGATCACTATCACTTCTGATACACACAACCACAGATCAGGCCTGATCTCTGCTAACACTAGCAGGTAAATTTTATTTTTAGAGGTTCAAACAGTCCCTGACAGCCAGGTCCTTTTTTTACCTGTGAGTCGCACTAGGTACCTGTAAATTTAGTGGTCAAAATGTCCAATGAAAGGTAGGCCTACAGGATATTGAACATAACAGATGAGAGCGATGGGGATTCCTCGCGGTCAGAATCAGGCTCAGTATATGAACCTGTACTCCCCTCCTCCCGCCGCCTTCCACAGTTTTCTCGGGCTCTCCTGTTTCACTGGGGAACCTAAGAATGCAGCCGGTGGTCCTGCCAGCTGACCATAGAGCTGATCGAAGACTGGAATGGCTCCAATCATCTTTATGGCCTAAGAAACCGGAAGCTATGACCATTTCTTCACTTCAATGTCACCGGATATAAACAGCACCATTTTTAAATTGGGAAAGCATCTGATCACACCAATCTTGATGTGGTCAGATGCTTTAAGGGCAAATGAGAGATCTACAGTCTAATAGACGCTGACATTTTTCATAAAAGAGTATCACAGGGTATATTTACATTCCCTGTTATCACAATAAAAGTGATCAAAAACAATAAAAATGCTAAATAAAAAGTAAAAAAAAAAAAATTAAAGCATCCCTGTCCCGCTGTGCAGACAAACTCAAGCATCGGTCTTGTGTTGTATGTAAACAGCACCATGCATATGAGGTATCACCATGAACTTCAGATCGAGGGCAGTAATTCTAGCACAAAACTCTTCTGTAAACCTAAAGTGGTAACCTGTAAAGGCTTTTAAAGGCTTTTAAAAATGTACGTAGTTTGTCTCAGCTGCATGGACGTGCCCAATTTTAAAGCATGCCATGTTTGGTATCTATTTACTCAGCGTATGATCATTTTTTATATTTTACAAAATCAATTGGCAATATATTCTGTTTTTGTGCATTGAAAAGGCTTTGTCTTCAAGTGGAAGTGATGTGTGGCATAAGCTTGTAATTTTGTAGTTTTATGCCAGGACAGTTCAAACACCCCCCCAAATTACCCTTTTTTGGAAAGTAGACACTCCAAGGTATTTGCTGAGAGGCATGTGGAGTCCATGGAATAGTTTATTTTTTGTCACAAGTTTCCGGAAAATGACATTCTTTTTTTTTTACACAAAGTTTTCATTTTAATGATTCAGCTCTCCCACCTGCCATTAGTATATGGGGAATTACACCCCAAAATGCAATCTGTTACTTCGCCTGAGTATGGGGATACCACATGTGAGAGACTTTTTGTCAGTCTAGCTGCATACAGGACCCTGAAATCCAATAAGCACCTTCAGGCTTTTAAAGGGCGTTAATTCCTCATTACACTTCCTGACTACCTATCACAATTTTAGAGGTCAAGATAGCACAACACCCCCCGCCCCCCCCCCCCCCCCCGACCCCTTTTTCGGAAAGTAGACACCCCAAGCTATTTTCTGAGAGGCATGTTGTGCCCATGGAATATTTTATTTTTTGCCACAAGTTTCTGGAAAATTACAGAAAAAAGTTGTCAGTTAAATCGGCCTCCGAAACTGATAGGTAGTGAGGAAGTGAAATGAGCAATTTACACCCTTTGAAATCCTGAAGGATGTGATTGGTTTTCGGCACCTGTACACAGCTAGGGTCCAAAAAACTCTCACACATGTGGTATCCCCGTACTCAGGAGAAGCAGAAGAATGTATTATGTGGTGTAATTCCACATAAACTCATGGCATGTCTCATCAATATATCATTTAACTGACAACTTTGTGTAGAAAAAAAAGAAAACATTTTTTTTATGTAATTTTCCAGAAACTTGAGGCAAAAGATAAATTATTCCATGGGCTCAACATGCCTCTCAGCAAATAGCTTGGGTTGTCTACTTTACAAAAAGCAGTCAAATGGGGGGGGGTTTGCGCTGTCTTGGCATTTCAGGACCTCCAGATCTGTGATAGGTAGTGAGGAAGTGAAATGAGCAAACTATGCCCTTTGAAATCCTAAAGGCAGTGATTGGGTTTTTGGCACCTGAACACAGATGGTTTCAAGAAACTCTCACACATGTGGTATTCCCATACTCAGGAGAAGCAGAAGAATGTATTGTGGGGTGTAATTTCACATATACCCATGGCATATGTGAGCAATATATAATTTAGGTGACAACTTTGTGTAAAAGATAAAAAAAAAATTCTGCTGTCATTTTGAAAAAGTTGTGACAAAAAATAAAATATTCCATGGGCTCAGCATGCCTCAGCAAATTCCTTGGGATGTCTACTTTCAAAAAAGGTGTAATTTGGGGGGTGGGGGGGGGGTTGTACTGCCCTGGCATTTTAGCACCTCAAGAAACGTGACAGGCAGTCAGAAAGTAAAAGAGGAGGTAAGACATGTTGCTGAATACATTTTGGCCTAAATATATGACAGCATTTGAGTTTATTGGATATTTTTATAACAAAAAGTAGAAAATATTGTTTTGTTTTTTTTGGTCTTTTTTGATTTATATCACAAAAATTAAAAATCCTGGTGGTGATCAAATACAACCAAAAGAAAGCTCTATTTGTGTGAAAAAAGGACATCATTTTGTAATAAGTTTGGGTACAGCGTTACATGACCACGCAATTACCAGTTAACGTAGTACAGTGCCAAATAGCAATTAATGCTCTGGTCAGGAAGGGGTAAAACCTTCCGGAGGTCAAGTGGCTAAAGCTTTCTCTGAGGAAGGAGCTGTCAACAAATATAGTATTATTATTGTTGCAGATGGGTTCCAGCAGAAGGTGTGACAGTTTCTTATTATAGGTGTTAGGGAAACCATCAGGGCCCAGGGTTTTTCCTTTGGGAAGTTCTGAAATCATGGAAGCCAGTTCTAGAGAGGTGAATGGGCATTCTATATCCTGAAAAATCTCTTGGGATAGACTAAGATAATGAACTTCCTGTAGATAACGTTATATGAGGGTGCTTGATGTTTTTGATGTTCACTTTGAGGATGCAGAGGGGAGTTAAAGCGGAGTTCCACCCATATAAAATTCAGCAGCTACATTTCCATTTTTGAGTGAAACTCGGCTGTCAGAGAGGTTACCTGGTTGGGCGCCGGTGCGCGCCGGGGCGCGTTGGTGCTCGTGTCCCTGTGCGTGCTGGGGCGCGTGTCCCTGGGGGCGCCAGCGCGTCTGGGCTGACCGGCCGTGGCGTGCGGGGTGGCGTCCGGGCGTTCGTGCGTACGCGCTAGCGCGCGTCCGCCTGTGGGCGCTGCCTTTGACATGCCCGGTAGTGTGGGCGTGCGCGCTGGTGTCGGGGGCGCGCTCGGGCGCGTGCGGGGGCGCGGCGCGCTTTGGCGAATCGGCGCGTGCACGTGCGGGGCGTTTGGCGCCAATCAGCCTATTTGAAGCCTGCCTCTACACTGACTCGGTGCTGCCTGATCAAACAGCTCTGTGTCTTGTTCCGTGATCATCCTGTGTTCCTGTATCTCCGTAGTGTTTACCCGTTGTGACCCGGATTACCTTTGGACCTTCCTTGACTGCTGCCTGAACCCGACCCCGGCTTGTTTGACCTCGTTTCTGCCTTCTCCCTTGTACCGTTGCCGCCAGCCCGTTGCCGACCTCTGCCTGTGTGTGACTAAGCCTGATTAACTCCTGCTCAGCATCTGCTCTACCAAGTCTGAAGCTCTACCGGTTGCTTGCCAGACCACCGTGCTCCAGGACTCTAACTTCAGGCCCTCATACCATTCCGCACTCGCGGGCCTCCTGTCTACTCTACCAGGGGCCCCGAATCGGATACGTAAGGGAGCCTACCCTCTGCCCAAGCGGACTCATCTGTCTAGTAAGTGTGGGACCTGACAGTATCAGGCAGCCATGACTGAGTCCGGGCAGGGGGCCTCCCCCATGGATGAACTGTGCAGGCACCTAACGGGCCTTACTCAAGCCGTTAAAAGCCTACAGGAAGGCTATACCAGACTGGAAGGGCAGGTCCAGGCCCTTTCAGCCTCTCCTCCAGGAGCAGTTTCTGCCAACCCTGCCTCAGCGTCTTCTGTAGTGATGCTTCCCCCAGAGCCCAGGGTACCTACACCCGAGAAGTTTTCCGGAGAACGCAGTAAGTTCCGGGCGTTTCGTAACGCATGCGAGCTCTACTTCGCTTTGCAACCCCGTACGTTCTCCCTGGAGGCTACTAAAGTGGGGTTCGTCATATCCTTGTTGACCGGCGAGCCTCAAACCTGGGCCCACCATCTATTGGAGCAAAAGGCTCAATCTCTTGACTCCCTAAGTGACTTTTTCCTAGCTATGTCTCAGCTGTATGAGGACCCCCAGCTAACAGCCACGGCAGAAGCCGCTTTACATTCCCTTCAACAAGGCCGCAGAGCTGCTGAAGATTACGCCATGGAGTTCAGGCGTTGGAGCTCGGATACGGATTGGAATGACGCAGCCTTGCGTCACCAATATCGGCTGGGGTTGTCGGATTCCCTAAAGGATGAACTAGCACGAGTGGGGGTACCCCAGACACTAGAGGAGCTAATCAATCTGTCTATCCAAATTGACCGCCGCCTCAGGGAGAGACGCTCTGAGAGATCTGTTGGTCACCCACGCCTCACCTGGATGTTGCCTAGGGCCCCTAGTGCCCCGAACCAAGCTCCGCTTGTCTTATCTACTCCAGGCCCGGAGGTCTCTGAGCCCATGCAGTTGGGATTGCTCCATCCTTCTCTGACTCCTGAGGAGAAGACACGCAGACGCACACTCAACCTGTGCTTGTACTGTGGGGAGTCTGGTCACTTTGCAAGAGCATGCCCCAACAAAAGACGTAAGTGTCTGCCGTCTTCCTCGTTGTGTGCACCTGTCCTACCTAGTGCCGGTAACCATTTAACTTTTTCCATTGTGTTACAGTTACCTGGAAGGAGCATCCCAGTACCGGTCATCATTGATTCGGGAGCATGTAGTGGATTAATTGACCGGACCTTCGTTGAAACCCATCATATTCCCACTCAAACTAAAGCCCAAGGACTGGCAGTTTTTCTAGCGGACAGCTCCACCCTCCGCTCCGGACCCGTCACCCAAGAAACGGTTCCTCTTTTGGCCACCATTGGCCCGGAACACCAGGAACTTTTACGCCTAGATGTCATTTCCTCTCCTCTCTTCCTAGTCATCCTAGGAATACCTTGGCTACAGGCTCACAATCCTAGTATCAACTGGTCTACAGGCAAGATCCAGTTTTCTTCTGAATATTGCAGACAACACTGCTTACGGGGGACCCCATTAACTTCCTCCCAATGCCTGTGCATAGACTCAGAAACTAAGTCCTACCAAGATCTTCCTGAACCTTACCGGGATTTCCTGGATGTGTTCAGTAAAAAAGGGGCAGAAACCCTTCCAGTACATAGACCCTATGATTGCCCAATAGAACTTTTACCTGACACCGAAGTCCCTTTTGGGAGGATCTTCCCTCTAACTGAGCAGGAGCTGGGTACCTTGAAAACCTATATAGATGAAAACCTGAAGAAAGGGTTCATCCGTCCTTCCACGTCTCCAGCTGGGGCAGGTATCTTTTTCATGGAAAAGAAAGATCACTCCTTACGTCCTTGCATTGACTATCGGGAGCTCAATAAAATCACTATTAAGAACAGATACCCGCTACCCCTGGTTCCTGAACTATTTCAGAGATTGGGATCTGCTACCATTTTTACTAAGCTAGACCTCCGTGGAGCCTATAATTTGATCCGCATAAGAGAAGGAGACGAGTGGAAGACGGCCTTTCGTACTCGATTCGGACATTACGAGTATCTCGTCATGCCTTTTGGTCTGTGCAACGCACCGGCGACATTCCAGCATTTCGTCAACGATGTCTTTCATGACTTACTGGATTTATATGTCATCGTTTACCTGGACGATATCCTGGTTTTCTCTGCCTCCCTGATGGAGCACCGCAAACACGTACGAAATGTACTTTCCCGGCTCAGACAACATGGGCTGTACGCCAAACTTGAAAAATGTGAATTTGAGCTCCAATCTATCCAGTTCCTGGGCCTGATCATTTCCCCTGACGGCATCAAAATGGATCCACAGAAAGTATCCGCTATTCTGGATTGGCCTGCACCGGCTGACAAAAAAGGAGTACAACGCTTTATTGGCTTTGCCAATTTCTATAGGAAATTTATTAAGGGATTTTCTTCAATCATAACTCCCATTACAGAGCTTACTAAACAAGGATGCCGGTTCTGCTGGACCCCTGAGGCACAAAAGGCCTTTGAAAGACTCAAGGCGCTGTTCACGTCAGCCACTATTCTTAAGCATCCCAACCCTGCCTTGCCTTTCGTCTTAGAGGTGGATGCTTCTGAGGTTGCAGTCGGAGCTGTACTTTCACAGAGACAGGGTGCCAAAGCACTCCTGTACCCTGTGGGATTCTTCTCACGTAAACTCTCTCCCTCCGAGAAAAACTATGACGTGGGTGATCGGGAACTTTTGGCCATTAAAGCGGCTCTGGAGGAATGGCGTTATCTCCTGGAAGGCGCAGCACACCCCATTTTGGTCTACACAGACCATAAGAACTTGGAATATCTAAGAACAGCCAAGAGATTGAGACCCCGGCAGGCCAGATGGGCACTTTTTTTTTCCCGATTTATTTTCCATATTACTTACAGACCCGGATCCAAGAATGTTAAATCTGATGCCCTTTCCCGGATGTTTCTCGATTCTGAAAGAACCGTGTCCCCAGACACCATCCTCCCCTCTGGAAATTTCCTAATCCTTCAGGAGGATCTAATTTCTCAAATCAGACGTGCCTCTATGGGAATGTCCCCACCTGTTGAAGCCTGTACCAAAGATGGACTGTTCTGGTTCAAGAATAAGATTGTGGTCCCTGAGGAGTTAAAGGTACGGGTGTTAAGCTTGTGTCATGATCACAAACTTGCTGGCCACTTCGGCACTCGGAAAACAACTGACCTTGTCCAACGCACCTTTTGGTGGCCTCGTCTTACTAAGGATTGCAAGGAATATGTGGAGTCCTGTAACACGTGTGCCAGAAACAAGACTAGCCGGACAAGAGCATGGGGCCTGTTGAGACCATTGCCAGTCCCAGAGAGACCATGGGCCATGATTTCAATGGACTTTATTGTTGAGCTTCCACCATCAGAAGGTTTTTCGTCCATTTTTGTTGTGGTAGACAGGCTGTCTAAAATGGCCCATTTTCTCCCCATGAAGGGCACCCCTTCAGCCATGGAAACCGCTTCCATGAGATCGTCAGACTGCATGGAGTCCCGACCAATATAGTTTCAGACAGGGGCGTCCAGTTCACCTCCAGATTCTGGAGGGCCCTTTGTGGCGCGCTTGAAATTGAGTTGTCATTCTCTTCGGCTTACCACCCTCAGTCAAATGGACAAACCGAGAGGACGAACCAAACTTTGGAGCAATACATTCGCTGTTTTTCTGCATTCTCCCAGGATGATTGGGCCTCCCTGCTTCCCATCGCAGAATTCTCCTACAATAACTCTCTACATTCAGCTACTAACCAGTCTCCGTTTTATGCCAATTACGGTTTCCATCCATCCTTCTTGCCTGGATCATCCCCCGAGTGTCCTGTTCCTGCAGTATCCAAAACTTTGGATTTCTTCTCTAACAACAATAAATTGCTGCAGAAGACCATGACCAAGGCTCAGGAAGATTACAAGAAGATCTTTGACAGGAAGAGACGGGGGGAACTTGTTCTTGAACCCAGCAATTCTGTCTGGCTGTCTACCGCTAATCTCAAGTTGGCCTGCCCATCCAGGAAATTGGGCCCCAAATACCTGGGTCCTTTCTTGATCAAAAGGAAGATCAACAATGTGGCATACGAACTTGACCTTCCTAACTCCCTGAGGATACATCCAGTATTCCACGTGTCCCTCCTGAAGCCGGTCACCCCCAACTTTTTTTCTGGTCGCAGCATTGGTCCACCCAAACCTATTATGGTTGATGGCGAGGAGGAGTTCGAAGTGGAAGCAATTCTAGATTGCAGAAGAAGGCACAATCAGGTGCAATATCTGGTAAAATGGAAGGGCTATGGACCCGAAGTTAATTCGTGGGAGCCGGAAAGCAATTTACATGCCAGAGAACTCCTGCAATCCTTTAAAACCTCTCATGCCTCAAAGATGGCCCAGCTGGGCATCCGGAGTCTGCCCTTGAGGAGGGGGCACTGTCAGAGAGGTTACCTGGTTGGGCGCCGGTGCGTGCCGGGGCGCGTTGGTGCTCGTGTCCCCGTGCGTGCTGGGGCGCGTGTCCCTGGGGGCGCCAGCGCGTCTGGGCTGACCGGCCGTGGCGTGCGGGGTGGCGTCCGGGCGTTCGTGCGTACGCGCGTTCGCGCTAGTGCGCGTCCGCCTGTGGGCCCTGCCTTTGACATGCCCGGTAGTGTGGGCGTGCGCGCTGGTGTCGGGGGCACACTCGGGCACGTGCGGGGGCGCGGCGCGCTTTGGCGAATCAGCGCGCGCACGTGCGCGGCGTTTGGCACCAATCAGCCTATTTGAAGCCTGCCTCTACACTGACTCGGTGCTGCCTGATCAAACAGCTCTGTGTCTTGTTCCGTGATCATCCTGTGTTCCTGTATCTCCGTAGTGTTTACCCGTTGTGACCTTTGGACCTTCCTTGACTGCTGCCTGAACCCGACCCTGGCTTGTTTGACCTCGTTTCTGCCTTCTCCCTTGTACCGTTGCCGCCAGCCCGTTGCCGACCTCTGCCTGTGTGTGACCAAGCCTGATTAACTCCTGCTCAGCATCTGCTCTACCAAGTCTGAAGCTCTACCGGTTGCTTGCCAGACCACCGTGCTCCAGGACTCTAACTTCAGGCCCTCATACCATTCCGCACTCGCAGGCCTCCTGTCTACTCTACCAGGGGCCCCGAATCGGATGCGTAAGGGAGCCTACCCTCTGCCCAAGCGGACTCATCTGTCTGGTAAGTGTGGGACCTGACATCGGCTTTAAGATTATACAGAGACTAATAAAAAGACTAAAACTCCCGTGAGTGGTGTCCGTGATGGAGTTGTTGTGTATCAACAGCTTATGAATATGGTGCAGACTTTTCTGCAAAGTGTGTGCTAAAAGGCGGCCACATTTGTTTCCATGCTCAAAAACATTCATGAGCTTAGTACCTTAGCTTATTTCTGGCTTTATGATCAAGACAATTGGAAGGTCTAGACCGTAACTCCTGTAGCTTGGGATGCTTTAGTGTCTATGCTCAATTATTTTTTATTTTTTATTTCCTTTAGGAGACCATCAATTTCCTGTAGTTTAGGCTTCTTAATTCTAGAACCATGTGCTATCAGTACTCCTCGGATACTTGCCGTATGTCCCTCCCATACAAACTGCATGGAGACCTTGCTGATGATGTTCAATTCTAAATAAGATTTAAGGGAGGATTCCAGATCTGCTAGGTCAGTACTATTGTGTAAAAGGTTTTCATTGAGCAGCCAGGTCCAGTCTTTGCGGCCAATATCAGTAAGTGAAAAAGTGACAGAGACCGGGGCATGGTCAGATATGGTAATGTGATCAATAGACATGTCCTGGACGCAATGCAGGTAATACTGATCAACAACAATAAGGTCTAGTCTAGAGTAGGAGTCATGTACACTAGAATAATAGCTGTAGTCCTTATTGAAGGAGTGTTTAGCTCCTCAGCAATCCACCAGATACAGGGTAGCAAGCATTTTCTTAAAGTATTTGAGAGCATTAAAAGAAGAGGAAGTTTCCCCAGAGGATGTATCCAATAGGGGGTCTGGAAGTAAATGAAATTCCCCCCTAAAAATTAAGAGACCTTCCTGGAACTCAGTCAACCTCCTCAGGGTACTAGACAAAAAAGTTAATGGAACGAGTATTAGGGGCATAAATATTGACTATGGTAAAAAATCTTGCCTTGGACAGTGCCCAGTCATCATACTCGGTGAGTTGTGATAACTGAACAAAGTGACAGGTCTTATGAATAAAAATTGCTACTCCCTTGCCTTTAGATATAGGGTATGGGCAAAGGTACCATTTTGTAAATACAGACTGTGGAAGTTTAGGTGTAGATTTGCCCGTGAAGTGGTTCTCATGAACCAGCACAATGTGTGGGGCAAGATGGCGGAGTTAATGCCACGCTTTACAAAATTTTTGAGGCAAACGCAGTCCGCGGATATTAGTTACCATGTGTCTGTGGGTTCAAGACTAAATTAATGAGTGATTCAGGAGACCCCTTAACACAAAGCAAGAAGGTATGTTGAAAACCATTGGAGTTTAGTTACATTCTCATGTACTAAAAACAACCCATAGAAAAAACCCTCATGGGGACCAGATAAACAAAACATACAGTTCCAATGAAAATAATATATACAGAGCAAGTATTAAAGTGTTTGTTAACCTAAAGGAATAAAAACGGATCCTGTTCCCTTAACCACTTCAATGCCATGCACTTTCACCTCTTCCTGCCCAGGACAATTTTCAGCTTTCAGCGCTGTCGCACTTTGAATGACAATTGCGCAGTCATGCAACACTGTACCCAAATTTAATTTTTTATCATTTTCTTCCCACAAATAGAGCTTTCTTTTGATGGTATTTGATCACCTCTGGGGTTTTTATTTTTTGCTAAACAAACTAGGAAAATAAAAAGTTTTTCTCAGTTTCTGTCATAAAATGTTGTTTTCCCCTTCACTGATGGGCACTAATGAGGCGGCACTGATGGGCACTGATGAGGCGGCACTGATGAGCCACGCATGTGACTTATCTACTATCCTGCCCATGTAATCTGCAATATGTGGGGAGGACCACCAGACAGCTAGGGGTTAG
This sequence comes from Aquarana catesbeiana, assembly GCF_042186555.1. Classification (NCBI taxonomy): domain Eukaryota; kingdom Metazoa; phylum Chordata; class Amphibia; order Anura; family Ranidae; genus Aquarana; species Aquarana catesbeiana. The sequence goes on from NC_133324.1 coordinate 938,262,787, forward strand.
ACTTGGAGAACACGTCAATAGAATTAAGAAAGGCTATGCTAAGCCTTTCAAACCATTTTAGGCTATTCCACAATAGGGACCCCAGCTTACTGACCTTCTGTGGAATTGATAAAGTTGAGGGGCATTTGCGAGGCTCTGATCTTAAGAGAGCCATTTCACAGAATGAAACCCAATGGATCCACCGGCTTCGTACTTTACATCCTTATGGGCTCAATGTTGAGCTAGACCTAAATTGCTTCCTATCGAAATTGGTAATTTGAAAATATATTGTCATAATTCTACTTGTTAGATATCTGTTTTATACTGTTGATTGGAGTATATTATAGATTGGGGAATAAGGAGGTGGTCATACCTTCCCCCTAATATGTTGTTGCATCGATATGTAATTAATTTTAAATACTATATTCTAGATTGGGGAGTAAGGAGGTGGTCATACCTTCCCCTAATATGTTGTTGCATCGTTATGTAATCAATTTTAATCACTACATTCTAAGTTGAATAGAAATGGATAGGAAAGTGTTTTTTAATTTTTTACTTTTTGTTTTTGAGTTTTGATTCTTGTATTTATTTCCATATTTATAATTTTTTTAATTTTTTTAATTTTTTTAATTTTTTAATTTTTATTTTATTTTTAATAATTTTTAAAAATTGTTTCATTTTATTTTCATTTATTTTTCATTTTCCTTTTTTTTTTTTTTCTATATTTTTTATTTTCATTTTTATATTTATAGTTTTTATTTTACTTTCAATTTTTAATTTTTTTTAAATTTTTATCGATTTGATTTTTTCACTATCAATCCATTTATCCGGTAATAGTTTTGCCAAATACTCCTATCCAACTAATATGTATATTGTTATTTTAATCAAACAAATTTGATGCGAGATGTATTTTATTCATGTGAGACTTAGGAGTCCACATGCATTTTTTTAGTTTTTATGTATACTAAATCATATGCTGTTTACCTTTTTGTAATAAAGTTTTTTGGATTGCAACAGGATATGAGGATTCAGGACACGTGGTGGTGTTTGTTTCCCACTAGCCTTGATTGGCTGTCACTTATCCCATACATCCTATATATATTTCATAGCCGTGGGTTGGATGTTAAGTCCTTTGATGACGCCCTGGGGGGAGGGGCGAAACGCGTCGACGAAACATCCGGCTTACGCCTAGCCAAGTGAGGTTTTCTTCCTGGCTCCGTGGAACACACGCTATTAGCAGCGATCGCGGAAGCTCTCTGACATGCCTGATTGCAACCGAGGATTTTGTGAGTAGCGCCTTGCAGCGCAAGTGATCCTATAGCTCCGCAATACTTCACCATATTGCTTCTTTCTTTATTTTTGGGTGGACACCTGCAAGCTTGTGGCCTGTCCGATTTGAACATCAGCCATTTCACATACATATCCACGCCAGAGGTACCGCTTTTTAAACACCTATGGGGATTGACTGACAGCACAGGCTGAAGAGTCGTTGTCTGCTTTCTGGCAAAGCTGTCTATAAAGAGCTTTGGGACTAGCCCAGCTGGTGGTATTTACTTTGGGACTATTTGCAAGCAGTTATTATTTCAACTGTGCTAGCCCAGTTGGTGGCATTTTTTGGGGATTATTTGAAAGTGTATATCATTTCTATCGTGGTAATATATATTAATTTCTCACTTTTACAGCAATTGGGTAGCACCAACGGCATATATATTTTTTTGCAATTTGCACTTCACTTATATGGCATTCTGGCAATTAGCAGCTAATTTGTGTATTGCACCCACTATATACCATCATTTACTTTTCATGGTATTTGTGTTTTAGCAACAATTGCGTATATTAATATTCTTTGTAAATTGCACTAGATACGTAGTATATTGGCAATTATCAGTTGATTTGTGTGTTGCATCTACTATCATCATCATTCACATTTATTGTTTATCATTGCACGCAGCACTTTATATTTAGTCTATTTATGGTGTGGTTTATTTTATCAGCGCTGTATTCGTTTGTTTTTTATTTTTCAAGTATTAGTACTTTTTTTACAGCAGGGATAATATTTATTTGACCTATTTGTCGCCAGCGCTGCTTCTTTCACATAGTATTTGGCACTGATAAGGTGGCACTGATGGGCACTGATGAGGAGGCACTGATATGTAGATTTGTATGGGCACAGATATGCAGCACTTATGGGCACCAATAGGCGGCACTGATATGCAGCACTGATGGGCACTGATAGGTGGCATTGATGGGCACTGATAGGTGGCACTGATGGGCACTGATGGGCACTGACAGGCGGCGCTGATGGGCACTGACAGGGGGCACTGTTGGGCACTGACAGGCAGCTGTGATGGGCACTGACAGGCGGCACTGATTGGCACTGATAGGGGGTACTGATTGGCACTGACAGGTGGCACTGACAGGTGGCACTGATGGGCAGCACCGATGATGAGGTACTGATGTGTTACTTGAACAGAACAAAAACTGCGCTTTAGGATGCGTGTATAGGGCCAGAAATTAAGGTTGCCGCCTCCCTTACACAAGGTACCTGGTGGGGTACTATGTAGAAGTATAGGAATGAAGGATAGGGTGTATTGGCGCTACCTAAAAAGATATTGTATATTAATCAATATGTTTAAATACTGGGATAGCCAGTAATTTAGCACCCCCTACTTATAGTTATAAATCTAAGGGGTATGCAATGTGTACAAACCCCCTTATTTACAATATGGGTAGTGCCGCCAAATAGGTACTTTACCAGTGCTCATATGTTCAATAGATTATGATAAGACCAGGTGTCGCACAGCTTACTGGATCCTACTGCATCTGGGAAAGAGACCAGAAACTGGATTCCATATAGTGCATTTACTAGGAACCATATAGCAATACGGTGATGTATATATATATATACTACTATCCTAATCTGATACGTTACATGTAATCATCATAAATTACAATTACATAGACCAAAAACTACTCAGTAGCACAGGAGACAGCAGCAATTAAATTTTCAACAGATATTATGACAGTCCCATATATTGATGTTAAATGACTCATGCAGATTCCCACAGGTGACTTGGTGCTGCAATAATTTGTCACTCTCGTGCTCCCCCTTTGGTTGCTTACTCACCAGCTCCCAGAACCCCAACAGGGGTATACCGCTTATGATGTGATACGCTGGATTACTTCCATCTGATGGATCCTTATGTTGTAGTCAGCTCCCCAAGCCCCCCAGCGGGGTAATCCGCCTGTATTGGGAGATGGATCACCTTGCTGCCAGATATTGTGCTGGATATATCCTGTGCTTTTAAATCCTTGAAGATATTGCTTCCACTCATATATTTAGGAAAAAAAGAGAGCTTCCATAGCGTAATACCGTATGGCCACTTTATTTAAAATCATATCTAGACCAGCCACGCTGATCTTATAAAGGAAAAATATTTTTAAAATTAAAAATGACAAAAACTATACTAAAAATAAAAAATAAAAAATAATACAAAGTCTCAATCAAACAAAAATTGAATGAGAAAATAAATAAAACTACCAAATCCAGACACTAATTATGGATTACTGTCCAGATGGATTAGGACAGCAATGATTGCCAGACAAAGTGCAGATTATAGTTAAGTGTATAAAAAAGAGAGTCCCTCCAAACAAGCATATGGAGCGCAAGGTATAAGGCTGCCAGCTGCTAAGCAGCGTCCTCCTCTCTCCTATGCCGTGGAGCAGACTGACAGAGCGTGATGCCGTTGTGCGCGCTTCGTCACATGACGTCCTCAGCAACGGTGTGGGCAGCACCGATGATGAGGTACTGATGTGTTACTGACAGGTGTTACTGCTGGGCACCGATTGGCACTGTAATGGGCACTGTTGTTGGCTCTGATTTGCACTGTGGTGGACTCTGATTGGCACTGTGGTGGGCACTGGCAGTCTTTTATTATGGGGACACTGCTGAGCACTTATTGGCATTTGATCGGCACATCGGAGGGGGCATAGACCCCCCCTCTGACAGGGAGAGCCGTCGATCGGCTCTCCCTGTCAGCGCAAACCGAAGGATACCGTTTACCGGCACTTCCTGGTTCACGCAGTGATCAACTGTGATTGGTCACAGCTGATCATGTGGTAAGAAGCCTCTGACAGAGGCTTCTTTTCGCGATCAGAGATGCGGGGTGTCAGACTGACACAAGCGCGCGCCGGCATGTTATCCTGCTGGACGTCATATGTCAGGATAACAGAACCACTTCCCAGCCGTCATTCTGTTATAGGCCGGGCGGGAAGTGGTTAAAGCATGTTATACAGCACAGTGCTTGTGCTGTGTAACTTGCCCCCCTGTATCACCTAACATACCTGGCTGATCCTGCCTGGCTATACCCTCCCCCCTTTAAACTGACCATGGTATATCATGGCTGCTGAGCACTGACACTGCGGTTAATTTACGTGCCTCCGTCATCCAAAGCCCTGCTCTCTCCCCTTCTTCGTCCACCTCTGTCCTCCTCCCCACTCCCCTCCCTGCCTGTCTGCTCTGTCCACTCCACGAACCTCCCCTCCTGATGCAATCAAATCTATACTATGATCATGCCATCCCCTCTGTTATATAACACTATGTGCTCCTGTGCCTGTGCTGTATAAAAAAGATGCAGATTATACCATATATCACAGCGGCTCCCGGCGCTCACATGACTTCTTGGATCTCTCTCCTCTCATCCTCTCCTCCCTGGAGAAAGCCTAGGAGTCACGTGAGTGGCGGGAGCCGCTCTGATATACAGTATAATCTGCATCTTTTTTATACAGCACAGACACAGGTGCACATAGTGTTATATAACAGAGAAGATGGCAAGATCATATTATAGTGGATTAACAACCACTTCAACTAAGCGGAGACTAGGCATAAGGAAAACAAAAATCGCATCCAGTATCCTCTTTCTACTGTATTCCACAGTAAGGTTGCCACATAATGGAGACATTCCTATTGGGGTAAAGTAATTGGAGTAAGACATAGTACAGCTAATGCAACCAACTGGGTAAAAAATAGTAGCTGATTTGTAAAATAAATAAACTAGAATAGGAGGGAGATTAAGTGAATCTATAGACGGTTGACTATGACAATAGGTAGTACCAGGGATTCCAGTACAGAGGCGAAGCAGTAGAGGGGGAGCAGGGGGGAGGCAAGAGGTGGAAAGGCACCTAGCAAGTGAAAGTAGTAGCGTAGGCAGAGAAGAACTAGCCAGAAAACATTACTCTCACTGCTCTCCCCTTCCCCAGTCCTCTTAAGAAATATACACCTCTGAAGTCAATGGAGCAATGTTATTCTGACAAACCTTAATATGTAAACATGTAAAGTACTGGAGAACCTCCAGTACTGGGTAGACATGTGCACACTGAAATATTTATTTTCGGAATTTAGTTTTCGTCCGAAAAATGAAATTATTTAGTTACTTCCGAAATTCATTTTTATTTATTTTGTTTCGTTAAAAAATGCATTCGTCTGAAAATCAGAAGTAATTAAGGTCGAATCTGTCATTGAAGGCTTATGGTGTCTGTCGAAAGTTCTAAGAAGATTCGACGAAGCAGCTAAACTGTACGACGCCCCAATCCTCCATTTCCGTTCGAATGCTCCACCCACAAGCTATAGTAGAATTCTAATGTTGTATGACTAGTAATTATTATTACTAGTCAACCAACATTAGAATTCTTCTATAGCCTATGGGCGGAGCATTTGACCATAAATGTCCGCTTGCGGCGATCGTATGTTTTTAGCTGCTTCGTCGAATCTTCATGTCTCTATAATGTCAAATCTTTTCTCTCTATGTCGAATAATCTTGGACTAAAAGAGTTAGGTTAGGCACATTCAACCGCAGGTTCGATAGACACAACCGATAGACAAAACCGCTCGTGTGTACGCGGCATAAAACTAAAACAATTGCATAAGACTAAAATGGGACTAAAACTAAAATGCCATTTTAGTCCTAAGACTTATGCCACGTACACACGGTCGGACTTTCTGACGGGAAATGTTGGATGTGAGCTTGTTGTCGGAAAGTCCGACCGTGTGCATGCTCCATCGAACATTTGCTGTCGGACTTTCCGCCAACAAATGTTTGAAAACAGGTTCTCAAATTTTCCGCCAACAAAACTTGTTGTCGGAAAGTCCGATTGTGTGTACACAAGTCCGTCGCACAAAAGTTCACGCATGCTCGGAATCAAGCAGAAGAGCAACACTGGCTATTGAACTTCGTTTTTCTCGGCTCGTCGTACTTCTTGTATGTCACCTCGTTCCCACGCTCGTAATTGTTGGCCAACATTTGTGTGACAGTGTGTATGCAAGACAAGTTTGAGCCAACAACCTTCGAACAAAAATCCATGGTTTTGTTGGCGGAAAGTCCAATCGTGTGTACGAGACATAAGACTAAAACTAAATAGAAATTTGCTGCCAAAATGACCACTGTAGTGTACCATCATTGGTGTCAGTGGAAGGAATAGTGTCTATTCATTGGTGTCAGTGGCATTAATGGTGCACCATCATTGGTATTAATGGGAGGCATAGTCCCCATTAGGGATGAGCTTCGAGTTCGAGTCGAACTCATGTTCGACTCGAACATTGGCTGTTCGCAACTTCACCGAACAGCGAACAATTTGGGGTGTTCGCGGCAAATTCGAATGCCGCGGAACACCCTTTAAAAGTCTATGGGAGAAATCAAAAGTGCTAATTTTAAAGGCTAATATGCAAGTTATTGTCATAAAAAGTGTTTGGGGACCTGGGTCCTGCCCCAGGGGACATGGATCAATGCAAAAAAAAGTTTTAAAAACGGCCGTTTTTTCAGGAGCAGTGATTTTAATAATGCTTAAAGTCAATCAATAAAAGTGTAATATCCCTTTAAATTTCGTACCTGGGGGGTGTCTATAGTGTGCCTGTAAAGGGGCGCATGTTTCCTGTGTTTAGAACAGTCTGACAGCAAAATGACATTTTGAAGGAAAAAACTCATTTAAAACTACCCGCGGCTATTGCATTGCCGACAATACACATAGAAGTTCATTGATAAAAACGGCATGGGAATTCCCCAAAGGGGAACCCCGAACCAAAATTTAAAAAAAAAATGACGTGGGGGTCCCCCTAAATTCCATACCAGGCCCTTCAGGTCTGGTATGGATATTAAGGGGAACCCCGGCCAAAATTTAAAAAAAAAAATGACGTGGGGTTCCCCCTAAATTCCATACCAGACCCTTCAGGTCTGGTATGGATTTTAAGGGGAACCCCGCGCCAAAAAAAAAAAAAAAAACGGCGTGGGGTCCCCCCAAAAATCCATACCAGACCCTTATCCGAGCACGCAACCTGGCAGGCCGCAGGAAAAGAGGGGGGGATGAGAGTGCGGCCCCCCCTCCCTCCTGAACCGTACCAGGCCACATGCCCTCAACATTGGGAGGGTGCTTTGGGGTAGCCCCCCAAAACACCTTGTCCCCATGTTGATGAGGACAAGGGCCTCATCCCCACAACCCTGGCCGGTGGTTGTGGGGGTCTGCGGGCGGGGGGCTTATCGGAATCTGGAAGCCCCCTTTAACAAGGTGACCCCCAGATCCCGGCCCCCCCCCTGTGTGAAATGGTAAGTGTACCCCTACCATTTCACGGAAAAAGTGTCAAAAATGTTAAAAATGACAAGAGACAGTTTTTGACAATTCCTTTATTTAAATGCTTCTTCTATCTTCCTTCATCTTCTGGTTCTTCTGGCTCTTCTGGCTCTTCTGGCTCTTCTGGTTCTTCCTCCGGCATTCTCGTCCAGCATCTCCTCCGCGGCGTCTTCTATCTTCTTCTCCTCGGGCCGCTCCGCACCCATGGCATGGGGGGGAGGCTCCCGCTCTTCTCTTCTTCTCTTCTTCTTTTCTTCTCTTCTTCTCTTCTTCATTTTCTTCTCCGGGCCGCTCCGCAATCCATGCTGGCATGGAGGGAGGCTCCCGCTGTGTGACGGCGCTCCTCGTCTGACAGTTCTTAAATAACGGGGGGCGGGGCCACCCGGTGACCCCGCCCCCCTCTGACGCACGGTGACTTGGCGGGACTTCCCTGTGACGTCACGGGGAATGCCACAGGGAAGTCCCGTCAAGTCACCGTGCATCAGAGGGGGCGGGGTCACCGGGTGGCCCCGCCCCCCCGTTATTTAAGAACTGTCAGACGAGGAGCGCCGTCACACAGCGGGAGCCTCCCTCCATGCCAGCATGGATTGCGGAGCGGCCCGGAGAAGAAAATGAAGAAGAGAAGAAGAGAAGAAGAGAAGAAAAGAAGAAAAGAAGAAGAGAAGAAGAGAAGAAGAGAAGAAGAGAAGAGCGGGAGCCTCCCCCCCATGCCATGGGTGCGGAGCGGCCCGAGGAGAAGAAGACAGAAGACGCCGCGGAGGAGATGCTGGACGAGAACGCCGGAGGAAGAACCAGAAGAACCAGAAGAGCCAGAAGAACCAGAAGATGAAGGAAGATAGAAGAAAGAAGAAGCATTTAAATAAAGGAATTGTCAAAAACTGTCTCTTGTCATTTTTAACATTTTTGACACTTTTTTCGTGAAATGGTAGGGGTACTTATGTACCCCCTTACCATTTCACACAGGGGGGGGGGCCGGGATCTGGGGGTCACCTTGTTAAAGGGGGCTTCCAGATTCCGATAAGCCCCCCGCCCGCAGACCCCCACAACCACTGGCCAGGGTTGTGGGGATGAGGCCCTTGTCCTCATCAACATGGGGACAAGGTGTTTTGGGGGGCTACCCCAAAGCACCCTCCCAATGTTGAGGGCATGTGGCCTGGTACGGTTCAGGAGGGAGGGGGGGCCGCACTCTCGTCCCCCCCTCTTTTCCTGCGGCCTGCCAGGTTGCGTGCTCGGATAAGGGTCTGGTATGGATTTTTGGGGGGACCCCACGCCGTTTTTTTTTTTTTTTTTGGCGCGGGGTTCCCCTTAAAATCCATACCAGACCTGAAGGGTCTGGTATGGAATTTAGGGGGAACCCCACATCATTTTTTTTTTTTTAATTTTGGCCGGGGTTCCCCTTAATATCCATACCAGACCTGAAGGGCCTGGTATGGAATTTAGGAGGACTCCCACGTCATTTTTTTTTTTTTAAATTTTGGTTCGGGGTTCCCCTTTGGGGAATTCCCATGCCGTTTTTATCAATGAACTTCTATGTGTATTGTCGGCAATGCAATAGCCGCGGGTAGTTTTAAATGAGTTTTTTCCTTCAAAATGTCATTTTGCTGTCAGACTGTTCTAAACACAGGAAACATGCGCCCCTTTACAGGCATACTATAGACACCCCCCAGGTACGAAATTTAAAGGGATATTACACTTTTATTGTTTGACTTTAAGCATTATTAAAATCACTGCTCCTGAAAAAACGGCCGTTTTTAAAACTTTTTTTTGCATTGATCCATGTCCCCTGGGGCAGGACCCAGGTCCCCAAACACTTTTTATGACAATAACTTGCATATAAGCCTTTAAAATTAGCACTTTTGATTATTCATGTTCGTGTCCCATAGACTTTAACGGTGTTCGCATGTTCGAACGAACTTTTTTCCTGTTCGCATGTTCTGGTGCGAACCGAACAGGGGGGTGTTCGGCTCATCCCTAGTCCCCATCACTCGTGTCACTGGCAGGAATAGTGCCCCATCATTGGCGCCAGTGGGAGGAATAGTGCCCCATCGTTGGTGTCAGTGGCAGCAATAGTGCCCCATCATTGATGTAAATGGGGGAATAGTGCCCCATTGTTGATGTCAGTGGGAGGAACATTGCCCCATCATTGGTGTCAGTGGGAGGAATAGTGCCCCATCATTGTTGCCAGTGGGAGGAATAGTGCCCCATCGTTGGTGTCAGTGGGAGGAATAGTACCCCATCATTGGTGTCAATGGGAGGAATAGTTCCCCATAATTGGTGTCAGTGGGAGGAATAGTACCCCATCATTGATGTCAGTGGGAGGAATAGTGCTCCCCATCATTGATGTCAGTGGGAGGAATAGTGCCCGATTATTGATATCAGTAGGAAGAATAGTGTCCCATCTTTGGTATCAATAGGAACCATAGTGTCCCATTGCTGGTGCAAGTGGCAGGAATTATCCCACTGTGGCCCCAAGGGCCAGATAAAATCAAGCAAAGGGCCGCATCTGGCCCTGGGGCCGCAGTTTGGAGGCCACTGATCTATATCATGCCACTGTATTTTTATTTTTTTTTAAATACTTGAAGTACCTTATTTCTGCAGCACTGTTATATGGTCACATGACAAGTGGCAATCACCCCAATCCATAGAATTTGCAGCAAGGTGCACATGGAAGGGCAACACACATCACAAGCAAACAAAACATTTTTTGTTTGTTTGTGATGTGCGTTGTCCTTGTTTGTTTGTAATGGTCACATGATCTTTCTTTGGCAACTGCAGGGAAAGATCCTTGGGAGAGGCTTCTATTACTCTGCTGATGTATGTTCTCCACAGTATGAGTCTGTGTCTGAGCAGCCCTGATTGGCGCTGTGCCAGTCACATGACTAGAAAAAAAAAGTTTAACCACTTAAGGACCAAGCCTATTTTTTTTACACTTGGTGTTTACAGGTTAAAATAATTTTTTTTTACTAGAAAATTACTTGGAACCCCCAAAAATTATATATATATTATTTTTTCAGACACCCTAGAGAATAAAATGGCTGTCATTGCAATACTTTATGTCACACCATATTTGTGCAGCGGTCTTACAAGCGCAATATTTTTGGAAAAAATAAAAAATGTTTAATCAAAAAATAATATTGTGTAAGATAATGTTATGCCGAGTAAATTGATACCCAACATGTCATGATTCAAAACTGCACCCGCTCGTGGAATGTCGACAAACTTAGACCCTTAAAAATCTCCATAGGCGACCCTTAAAAATTTCTACAGGTTACCAGTTTTGAGGTACAGAGGAGGTCTAGTGCTAGAATTATTGCTCTCACTCTAATGCCCCGTACACACGGTCGGACTTTGTTCGGACATTCCGACAACAAAATCCTAGGATTTTTTCCGACGGATGTTGGCTCAAACTTGTCTTGCATACACACGGTCACACAAAGTTGTCATTCTGAAAGCGGTGACGTAAAACACGTACGTCGGGACTATAAACGGGGCAGTGGCCAATAGCTTTCATCTCTTTATTTATTCTGAGCATGCGTGGCACTTTGTGCGTCAGATTTGTGTACACACGATCCGAATTTCCGACAACGGATTTTGTTGTCGGAAAATTTTATAGCCTGCTCTCAAAGTTTGTGTGTCGGAAAATCCGATGGAAAATGTGTGATGGAGCCTACACACGGTTGGAATTTCTGACAACAAGGTCCTATCACACTTTTATTCCTTAAAAATTTGCAACTATCATCTTTTTATTTTACATGGCCTCTGCTTTCAGAAAATATATAATGTTCTGGTAGTTGAAAGTTTTTGTGAAGGCGGAAGGTTTTTTTATCTTAAGGCATTCTATGCCCCATGATATAAACTAAAGTGTTCTGTTTGCAGCAGCCCCCCTCACCCCTCTAATACTTACCTGAGCCCCATCTCTATCCAGGGATGTTGCAGCAGTGTCTCAGCTGCCCAGGACTCCCCTCCTCATTGGCTGAGACAGCAGCACAGCCCCATTGGCACCCACTGCTGTTAATTTAAAGTCAGCCAATGAGAAGAGAAATAGGCGGGGCCGGGTCACGGCTCCGTGTCTGAATGGACACATGGAGCTGTGATTCGGCTCGGGTGCTCCAATAGCAAGCTGCTTGCTGTGGGGGCACCCAACAGGAGGGAGGGGCCAGGAGCACCGAAGAGGGACCCCAGAAGAGGAGGACCCAGCTGCTCTGTGCAAAACCACTGTACAGGGAAGGTAAGTATAACATGTTTGTTAGTAACTAGAAGAAAACAAGACTTTACAATCACACTTAAAGACCGAGCCACTTTTTCAGACTCAGTGTTTACAAGTTAAAAACAATTTTTTTTGCTAGAAAATTACTTAGAATCCTCAAATATTATACATTTTTTTCTAACACCCTAGAGCATAAAATGGCGGTCATTGCAATACTTTTTGTCACACCGTATTTGCGCAGCGGTCTTACAAGCGCACTTTTTTTGGAAAAAAATCACTTTTTTGAATAAAAAAATAAGACAACAGTAAAGTTAGCCCAATTTTTTTTATATTGGGAAAGATAATGTTATGCCGAGTAAATTGATACCCAACATGTCACGCTTCAAAATTGCGCACGCTCGTGGAACTTTTACCCTTAAAAATCTCCATAGGAGACATTTAAAAAATTCTACAGGTTGCATGTTTTGAGTTACAGAGGAGATCTAGGGCTAGAATTATTGCTCTCGCTCTAATGATCGCGGCGATACCTCACATGTGTGGTTTGACCACCGTTTTCATATGCAGGCACCACTAATGTATGCGTTCGCTTCTGCGTGCTAGCTCGTCAGGACGGGGCACTTTAAAATTTTTTTTCTTATTTATTTTACTTGATTTTATTTATTTTTACACTGTTTTAAAAAAAAAAAAATGGGTCATTTTTTTTCCTATTACAAGGAATGTAAACATCCCTTGTAATATAAAAAAGCATGACAGGACCTCTTAAATATGAGATCTGGGGTCAAAAAGTCCTCAGATCTCATATTTGGACTTAAATGCAATAAAAGAAAAAAAAATGTCATTTGAAAAAATGACAACAAAAAAATGTGCCTTTAAGACGTATGGGTGGAAGTGACGTTTTGACGTCGCTTCTGCCCTGCTATGGTATGGAGACGGGTGGGGGCCATATTACCCTCACTCATCTCCATACCCAGCCACGGACAGGTCCTGATTGCCTCCGCCACTGCCGACGACTCCAGTAAGCGGCAGAGGGTGCAGGAGAGCGGCTGGAGGGGGGGTGGCCCCTCTCCTGCCACCGATAACGGGGATCTCGTGGCAAATCCGCTGCAGAGACCACCATTATCATTAACAGAACCGCTCACTGAAAAGATGGATACCTCGGTTATGGCAGCAGCTGCTGCCGTTACCGAGATATCCATCTTCAAAGTTCTGACGTATATGTACAGGAGCCGGTCGGCAAGTGGTTAAGTGATTTTATTGCCAAAATGAAGCTTTTTATATGTGTGCAATAAATCAAAAAAATTTCTGTGGCGCCGAACCGGTAAAACCTTTTTCTGTGGAAGGAGACAGAGACAAGCATTTAAATTAGGAAAGTCAAAATTCTTGAGCCTCATATTGTCCCAGGTTTGTGATCAATGAATAACTGGAAATGGAGGATCAGCATTTAGGCCAGGAAACTAATATTTGTAGAAGGAGAGGTCACCAATGACAGTCCAATACTTCCACAATACAGGTTTCTAAACATGTCATTAAAGGCAACTCCTATTTTTACATTTTCACAGAATCCCTTTAATTTCTAATCACTGGATTAGAAAATGAGAATGTCATCAATTACATTCAAACAAAACAAAAAATAGAATGAAGGACAAAGAAAAATGTAAACTGTACTGTAAAATGCAACTTACGGTTCACAGAAAAGTGTCCTGGTATTGTTTTCTGTACGTGTGTCATGTATAGTAAATGTGGCTATTGTGAACACTCCTCCAATGATAAGATCACCCTCCTGATAGAAATCCATCTCAAATTTTCTCACTCCAAACTGGACCTTAAAGATCGGTTCTGAGCACTGAGTCTTGTATATAAAAAATGTCATCCTCAGAACAATCCAGAAGAGACAGCTTTTATAGGAATTAGAGGAAGATAAGGTTTGGATCTTCATATACATAGAAAATAAAACAATCTCTGCCATTCTGAATATCACAGTCACACTGTGTACATAATTCTGTGACATGATGCTGAACATTAATTAGTGACATTCCCACAGTAAGTTAGTGACAATGTAATCATCTCTTCTCTCCTCTCTCTTTTTATGTATTTCAATTTCTCATTGTACTGAATATGTTTCTTTATTCTCCTTCTACTTTGAGCTGTTTTGCTTGCTGAACTTTCCATAAATACATCATTTTAAATCTGTTTTATTTTATTTCATTCTTTTTTTTTTTTAGCAATACATATAAAAAATATTATTTATTAGCATAAACACTCAATGATCCTTATCAAATTTGTCTCTCACATCTTTACACTCCCTATGGACCAGAGCAGTTCTTACATTTCTGCTGTGGAGATGTTTGTTCAGCAATAACTTTATCATACTTTGCCTTAAGATAAGATAACAAATTAATTTATCCATAGAATAAATTATATATATATATATATATATATATATATATATATATATATATATATATATATATATATATATACACAGTATCTCACAAAAGTGAGTACACCCCACACATTTTTGTAAATATTTTATTATATCTTTTCATGTGACAACCCTGAAGAAATGACACTTTGCAACAATGTAAAGTAGTGAGTGTACAGCTGTCCCCTCAAAATAACTCAACACACAGTCATTAATGTCTAAACCGCTGGCAACAAAAGTGAGTACACCCCGAAGTGAAAATGTCCAAATTGGGCCCAAAGTGTCAATATTTTGTGTGGCCACCGTTTTTTTCCAGCACTGCCTTAACCCTCTTGGGCATGGAGTTCACCAGAGCTTCACAGGTTGCCACTGGAGTCCTCTTCCACTCCTCCATGAGGACATCATGGAGCTGGTGGATGTTAGAGACCTTGCACTCCTTCACTTTCCGTTTGAGGATGCCCCACAGATTCTTAATAGGTTACTATGTAGCTGGGCGATCCTCAATATAATACAGCACCTCATCCCAAGATTTAATGATTAAACCAGAGAAAGGGGGTATAGGGATTATGACGGTGCCAGGAAGAACACAATATGTTCCAATATTAAAATAGGTAATTTTTATTAATACACAAAAGTTGTAAACAATAAACAATAGAATCACAAAGACATGGTGTGCATAAATGCTAAAAACATATCTGTAGCGAGCTTCACGTCACTTGGCCTCATGGATGTAACGGCCAATGCAGTAGGTAGGTATTTTAAGTACCCGACATGTTTCGCCAGTATTAGCTTCTTCAGGGATAGGTTATTAATACCTAGAGCGCTACAGTAATTCTATGAGAGAAATATGACAATCAGTGAATGTAGTGGGACAAATGATACATCGAATACAGGAAAAATATCAAAAATCCAAATATATACATGTTTGCGAGCTGTCAGTGTAGACTAACCCCCACCACCAATCAAAGAGCACCAAGGGGACCTTCTCACATATACAACATCGGGTAGCCAGAAACCCCCCACCCCAAAACAACCACCCAACCAGACATTCTACAGATGGAAATGAGGTACCTGCAAGTCACCAAGGGGGTGCCACACACTTCCAGGGCTAAGCCTCCAGCAAAGATCACAGTAGGTAGCTGCAGGGGGCAATAGGAAGGACCTGGCCAGATGTATATCTAGAGAGGTATAATTGTTTGCAATGAGTTCATTATCATAATTTTTCTTTCTAAGGGGGTCATATGGCTCTCATTAGTTAATAAATAAAGAGATTGTATGGGACTAACATAGTCTCCAATTAATTTACTTACAAAGAAACACTCTTAAAAATGAGTAACAGGACACCGATAGATCCTTGGCGTAGAGAAGAACTCTAAACAACAACAGGAAACGTATCTCTATAAGTTAAATAAACGGGAGAGAATTTTGTGGCATTTATGAAATTATCTCAGGGGAAGTGTGATTGCGAAATGCACTTTAGCTGATCAGTGAATGAATTACACCAACAAAGAACGAAGTAAGTTAACACTTACCACTAAGTAGATATAGAGTGAGATGCTGGGCTAAGAAAAAGCCTACAGCCAGTAATAGCACTAAATGAAATAAGCTAGAAAGGAAAAAATAGTGTCAGCAAAAGGTAAATCTATTTATGCCCCAAACATAGATGGTCCATAAAGATGCCTACCGGGTCAGATAGCAGTCAGTACGTCGGTGTCCTGTAACATCCCTGGCGTGTGTGCTGGCCTGGGATGCCGGCGTTCTTATGCCCCCCACACACGTGCGGCGTCTGACGTCACCGCACGTGTGAGCGGACGAAAGAGGCCACAGCGCATGCGCCAACCGCATATCCATCCAGGCCTACAAGGTCCAGAGGGCATTGCGGTGGTGTCCATGGTAATGTACACAACATCACAGACAAGACACGGTACCGAACGCCGCATAAGGCAGCATGATACCTGGAAGGAGGCATTCATTTCCAGTGCGCCGTGGCTGGGGCGGGCAGAGGAGAATCCAAAGCCCTTGAGTGTCCATACAGCTGAATATGTCCTTGACAGGGGGCTAAAGGCACCAGATCGGGTGCACATCCCCCACAGCGGAGTGCAGGGGCTCAAAGGCAGTAGAGAAACCAGAAGGGGAGCTGGAAGGGGGAGGGGAAGAGGGAAAAGGGAGGAAAGAGAGAAGGGGGACAGAGGGGGGGGTTTAAAAGGAGGGGAAGGGGAGAGGAGGGGGGAAAAAAAAGAAAAAAGAAAAAGAAAAAGAAAAAAGAGGGGAAAAAGAAAAAGAAAAAGAAAAGCTTAGGCATCCGAAGGTACGGTGATGCCAACCGAGGCACACAGAGGGAGAAGGTGGAGGTGGATGAGAACAGTCCAAGGATATATATAAAACCCCAAAGAGGCGCCTGCACACATGGCATGAAAAATGGGACAGAATACAGGAAGAAAAGGTAGAGAGGGGTTGAATCCTTGGGATGTGCCCACACAGGTCACTCTGACAGCTCGCAAAGACAACATTTAAATGATAATACGGAAAATTCATAGATTACAAATCAAACAATTAAGGTCAGAGTATATATTTACAGTGATATACATGTCATGATAAGAGAGAAAATATGTCTTAATTATACATATATCGTATGTAGTCATGTATCCAATGGTGAAAAATTAAATGAAAAGGGAAAGGGGGAACTGTTTCCTAATCCAACATGGCTATCTCATGCGTAGGAAGGGCCAAAGGGAGGAGAGTAAAGGAACATGAACAAAATGATAAGAGATATGTCTTAAGATACAGTAGGACTTGAAAAAAGACTTTAATTGAAAGATCCATAAAGAAAAATATTATGATCCACCCCCGAAGGGGGTTTTTATAAAAAGGGTTTAAAACTAATATTTTCATTAAGCCCAGGATATGTGGTAGCATTCAAAATGTGTATCCACTTGGTTTCCAATTGTAAGAGTTTCTGATCAATGTCTCCACCCCTCACATGTGCAGGGATGTGTTCCAATGCTGTAAATCCTACAACATGGGGATTGGAATCATGGTACTGTGCTATATGTCGATTGATAGAAGTAGAAGTCTTACCCTTCAGTAAAGGTTTGATATGATCTCGAATCCTAACGCAAAATTGGCGTTTAGTTTTGCCTACATAGTAGCTGCCGCAGAGGCATGTGGCAAGATATACTACACCGATAGTTTGACACGTGATCTTGTGTTTGATTTTGTATGTTTGGCCATTGGGAAGCGGTTTCTCGCATGTATCATAAATGAACTCACATATGTCGCAGTGGCCACATGGGAATGTGCCATACACTGTTGAAAGACACCCTAGTTTAGGTGTATGATGACTCGCCGTGACTTTGTCCCTTAGGGATGGGGAACGACGGTAAGTGATTTGAGGCTGAGACTGAATATATTTTTTGATGGTGTTATCTGCTGTTAGGAGGGGCCAGAATTTACATAAAATATCCCTTATCTCCTTATGATGTTGGGAATATTGGGTTATAACCCGAACCGGCTGAACGTCGTCCCTCTTTTTGGTAGAGAATATCAATTTTTTGCGATCCAATTTTTTAACTTTGTTAAAGGCCTGCTTCAACAAGTTATGGCTATACCCTCTTCTTTTTAGTCTTTCATAAAGTTCATGTGAGGCCCTGAAGAAATCTCCCTCATCAGTGCAGTTTTGTCTAATGCGCAAATATTGGCTGTAAGGAATGCTATTAAGCAATGGTTTGGGGTGAGCGCTATTAGCGTGTAAAATAGTGTTCCCTGACGTTTATTTACGATACAGAGACGAAGAAAGATTTCCTTCAAAATCCAGTCATATTTCCAGGTCAAGGAAAGTGATCCTTGTCTGGCTGCACTCCATTGTGAACTTAAGATTATAAGGATTAACCGTCAGAGTGTCTACAAATCTTGAGAGATGTTCTCGAGTACCTGACCAAAAGAAAATGATATCGTCTATATACCTGTGCCACGAAATCACGTGGCACAGGGAATCGACTAAATCGCAATTAGAAAATAGGTCCTTTTCCCACCCCCCCAGGTACAAATTGGCGTAGGATGGCGCACATTTAGTGCCCATGGCTACGCCTTGCACCTGGAGGAAGTGGGAAGTACCAAATACAAAATGATTACGTGTTAAGATGAAGTTCAGGAGATCAACAACAAATTGATTGTATGCCTCAGAACTGGGGCCTCTATCCTGTAGCAGTTTAGAAATGACTTGAATACCAGTATCATGAGGTATAGTATTGTACAAACTTTCTACGTCCAAAGCCACCATCCAGGTGTTCTTTGGAAGCTTTAAGTTCTCAAAAATACGGAGAAGGTGTACTGTATCCTGTACATAGGAGGGAAGGGCCTGAACATGTGGATTCAGGTATTTGTCCACCAGAGCACTCGCATTTTCTGGGCTTAATGAAAATATTAGTTTTAAACCCTTTTTATAAAAAACCCCCTTCGGGGGTGGACCATAATATTTTTCTTTATGGATCTTTCAATTAAAGTCTTTTTTCAAGTCCTACTGTATCTTAAGACATATCTCTTATCATTTTGTTCATGTTCCTTTACTCTCCTCCCTTTGGCCCTTCCTACGCATGAGATAGCCATGTTGGATTAGAAACAGTTCCCCCTTTCCCTTTTCATTTAATTTTTCACCATTGGATACATGACTACATACGATATATGTATAATTAAGACATATTTTCTCTCTTATCATGACATGTATATCACTGTAAATATATACTCTGACCTTAATTGTTTGATTTGTAATCTATGAATTTTCCGTATATCATTTAAATGTTGTCTTTGCGAGCTGTCAGAGTGACCTGTGTGGGCACATCCCAAGGATTCAACCCCTCTCTACCTTTTCTTCCTGTATTCTGTCCCATTTTTCATGCCATGTGTGCAGGCGCCTCTTTGGGGTTTTATATATATCCTTGGACTGTTCTCACCCACCTCCACCTCCTCCCTCTGTGTGCCTCGGTTGGCATTACCGTACCTTCGGATGCCGTTCGGTACCGCGTCTTGTCTGTGATGTTGTGTACATCACCATGGACACCACCGCAATGCCCTCTGGACCTTGTAGGCCTGGATGGATATGCGGTTGGCGCATGCGCTGTGGCCTCTTTCGTCCGCTCACACGTGCGGTGACGTCAGACGCCGCACATGTGTGGTGGGCATAAGAACGCCGGCATCCCAGGCCAGCACACATGCCAGGGATGTTACAGGACACCGACGTACTGACTGCTATCTGACCCGGTAGGCATCTTTATGGACCATCTATGTTTGGGGCATAAATAGATTTACCTTTTGCTGACACTATTTTTTGCTTTCTAGCTTATTTCATTTAGTGCTATTACTGGCTGTAGGCTTTTTCTTAGCCCAGCATCTCACTCTATATCTACTTAGTGGTAAGTGTTAACTTACTTCGTTCTTTGTTGGTGTAATTCATTCACTGATCAGCTAAAGTGCATTTCGCAATCACACTTCCCCTGAGATAATTTCATAAATGCCACAAAATTCTCTCCCGTTTATTTAACTTATAGAGATACGTTTCCTGTTGTTGTTTAGAGTTCTTCTCTACGCCAAGGATCTATCGGTGTCCTGTTACTCATTTTTAAGAGTGTTTCTTTGTAAGTAAATTAATTGGAGACTATGTTAGTCCCATACAATCTCTTTATTTATTAACTAATGAGAGCCATATGACCCCCTTAGAAAGAAAAATTATGATAATGAACTCATTGCAAACAATTATACCTCTCTAGATATACATCTGGCCAGGTCCTTCCTATTGCCCCCTGCAGCTACCTACTGTGATCTTTGCTGGAGGCTTAGCCCTGGAAGTGTGTGGCACCCCCTTGGTGACTTGCAGGTACCTCATTTCCATCTGTAGAATGTCTGGTTGGGTGGTTGTTTTGGGGTGGGGGGTTTCTGGCTACCCGATGTTGTATATGTGAGAAGGTCCCCTTGGTGCTCTTTGATTGGTGGTGGGGGTTAGTCTACACTGACAGCTCGCAAACATGTATATATTTGGATTTTTGATATTTTTCCTGTATTCGATGTATCATTTGTCCCACTACATTCACTGATTGTCATATTTCTCTCATAGAATTACTGTAGCGCTCTAGGTATTAATAACCTATCCCTGAAGAAGCCAATACTGGCGAAACATGTCGGGTACTTAAAATACCTACCTACTGCATTGGCCGTTACATCCATGAGAGTAAGTGGAATTTCCGCGCTCACAGACCACAGGCTTGCAGCCTCCCCTTACTCACCCCCCACAGGGATGAGATAAGCAAGGAAAATAGTATATGAATAGGGGCAGATGGCACTACCTGAATTGGATAAATGATACTGTGTGTAGGCTGAGAACTTATGTGTCCTGTGTATTCTCCTCAAAAAAGATTACCCAGTGCATTAATCCAAAGGAAAAAATAAAAAATAATAATAAATTAAATAAATAAAAATATATGGATTGTATTTAAAAGTTGTGTATCTATGTGCCCAATGGGATTAGTATCCCATACCTCTAGGTGCAGCCAACTATAAACAAGCCTACAATGAAAATATATATATATATATCAAAATACAGGTAAGCAAACAAATTCATCAATGGTGATGACACCAAATTATAAATACTAAGTGTAGCAATAGCACAGCCCCCCTAATGGTGTATAAGGGGTAAACGTAGGCCAAGTACTCCTTCCAACTGTTAAACTAGCTGGGAATAGTTGATATAATCAGTCCACGACCAGTGCCTTATATTGGTTAAATATTCGCACTATATCTCCGCTGTGCACAATATACAGAGCTGGTGAAGCAAACCCAGCACTTTTCTTCACCATAAGAACAACCAATTGTGAATTATAACAGCATATAAAGACCAAACTGTGCCAAAGATATGTAAATGTGCCACAAATTAAAATAAGAAACTATAAAATATAAAATAGAAAGTGAATAGATAAAAGTCAGTGTTTATGAAAGTCCTCAGTTAACATTCAGTTCATTCAGGTGTTCCTGCGTAGGGTGACTTTAGTGATGACAACGGTAAATCTGCAGTGACTTAGGTGCTCCCCCTCAAGGGTCCCCACTCACCAGCTCCCCGCACCCCTGCAGGGGTAATGCGTATGTAGAAACCAGTGTTGTTTTGAGATCCAATGGAGTTGTTCCTAACCGCCTTCTGCTCTGGATGAGGGTGTCCTTCACGATTGGATTTTTTCTGGACGATCCCTACCTTAAATGTTGTAGAGGGTCTTGCTCGGGTGGTGTACTGCTTATTATAGGCAACAGACAGAAAAAGCAGCTATTTACTGCAAAAAACAGGGTCCTCTCCAGGAGCTCCCTGCATAGGCAACCTCCTCAGATGACAACAGCTCCTGGAGAGGACCCTGTTTTTTGCAGTAAATAGCTGCTTTTTCTGTCTGTTGCCTATAATAAGCAGTACACCACCCGAGCAAGACCCTCTACAACATTTAAGGTAGGGATCGTCCAGAAAAAATCCAATCGTGAAGGACACCCACATCCAGAGCAGAAGGCGGTTAGGAACAACTCCATTGGATCTCAAAACAACACTGGTTTCTACATACGCATTACCCCTGCAGGGGTGCGGGGAGCTGGTGAGTGGGGACCCTTGAGGGGGAGCACCTAAGTCACTGCAGATTTACCGTTGTCATCACTAAAGTCACCCTACGCAGGAACTCCTGAATGAACTGAATGTTAACTGAGGACTTTCATAAACACTGACTTTCATCTATTCACTTTCTATTTTATATTTTATAGTTTCTTATTTTAATTTGTGGCACATTTACATATCTTTGGCACAGTTTGGTCTTTATATGCTGTTATAATTCACAATTGGTTGTTCTCATGGTGAAGAAAAGTGCTGGGTTTGCTTCACCAGCTCTGTATATTGTGCACAGCGGAGATATAGTGCGAATATTTAACCAATATAAGGCACTGGTCGTGGACTGATTATATCAACTATTCCCAGCTAGTTTAACAGTTGGAAGGAGTACTTGGCCTACGTTTACCCCTTATACACCATTAGGGGGGCTGTGCTATTGCTACACTTAGTATTTATAATTTGGTGTCATCACCATTGATGAATTTGTTTGCTTACCTGTATTTTGATATATATATATATATATTTTCATTGTAGGCTTGTTTATAGTTGGCTGCACCTAGAGGTATGGGATACTAATCCCATTGGGCACATAGATACACAACTTTTAAATACAATCCATATATTTTTATTTATTTAATTTATTATTATTTTTTATTTTTTCCTTTGGATTAATGCACTGGGTAATCTTTTTTGAGGAGAATACACAGGACACATAAGTTCTCAGCCTACACACAGTATCATTTATCCAATTCAGGTAGCGCCATCTGCCCCTATTCATATACTATTTTCGTTACATCCATGAGGCCAAGTGACGTGAAGCTCGCTACAGATATGTTTTTAGCATTTATGCACACCATGTCTTTGTGATTCTATTGTTTATTGTTTACAACTTTTGTGTATTAATAAAAATTACCTATTTTAATATTGGAACATATTGTGTTCTTCCTGGCACCGTCATAATCCCTATACCCCCTTTCTCTGGTTTAATCATTAAATCTTGGGATGAGGTGCTGTATTATATTGAGGATCGCCCAGCTACATAGTAATCTTTGTGGTCTTTCTGGACTCTTATCCTGAAATTACAGTGTTTCAATACACGTTTTCCAGGCTGGGTCATCCTCTTATACTTGTATTTGTGTCCGTGCCAGGACATGCACTCTATGTCATTGTTTATTAATTATCTTCTATTTTTTGCCCTAAATTTCTCAAATTAAGCCTTTAGAAGTTGATACATTGTAAACCGTGTAATATTCTGTAAACATTTTTCGCTGTTTCCTCTGAAGTCATGGCGGATTTTTGTGGGGAAGGTTGGGAGGACCTTATGACTAAAATTCAAACGTCACATATAAGCTCAAATGTCACGGATACTGAGTTAGACAAATACTTCATTAGATTGCAACGATTATTGGAAAAGAAGGTCTGTGTCTATTGGCACAAAACTTACTTTGAAAAATACGTTGAGAACCAGATTGTCCCTTGGGGACTTAGAATTCAAATATTCCCCAATATTAAAAAAATTACTGACCCCCTTAAAAAGGCTTGGGAAGATAATTTACAAATGTGCTCTTTCAATATGATCCGTACGCTCTGTGAGGAATACGATAAGGAACTAGCAGTTCTGGATGTCTCCATTAATGAATGGCTTGCGGATCGGGCCGCAGATGTAGCCTCCTCGAGATTTGCCCAGAGGGAGAGGGACCTCCGCGCTCACCTCGAGGAGTACACAATAGACATAATTAATGCCAAAGAAAACAAGTTTCTGCGGGACAAACTTGCCCATACTAATGGTTATGCCTATAGATGGGACGGAAATATTCCCAAAAAACCCTCCACTAAATCCAACTCGGACAATGTACCCAAAAATAACACTGAAGCACCTAATGTTTTTTCTACTTCCTTTTCCTCCAGCTCATCCACCACCTACCGTGAGCTTTCACAAGATGGAATTCCTAAAAAAAGAAAGAGCGATTTATCTACCTCTTCCACAGACTCCATTCGACGCACTTTTGGAACTATGCACTCCGCTAAGCCCCTAGGGGCCCGACCTAAAACCACGAGCACCTCCACTCCACTCACACGAGCACTACCATGACCACCACTCACTTCCACTCGTACCACGCACTCAGCACTCCCTACCATCACTCCGGCACCACTTGCACTCCCTGCTCCTATGGCAAGACGGGTAAGTGAACCTACTCTAACTACTATGTTCCCTACAGCATCTCAGTCAACTGATCCTAAATTAGCCCCTATTTTTTTATCCCAAGCCTTGGACTCAACCCAGAGTCCAACACTGTAGCACCTACTACTCCTGTGTCCAATACTCTGGACCTAGATGTGGTTAATCTCTCGTCTTTTTCTTTAACTAAACATCAAATAAAAGTTTTGCAATTAGGCCTTACCTTCTGTCCTTCAGCAGAATTTGACAAATTTCGATTTGTCAAAGACATACAATTGTTTGCAAGAAAATTAATGTACAAGGTCATTTTTGATAAAACCACGGTTACTTCAACGGTAGCCTCAGTTTCACATAATACTGTCCCTACGGTGGCCGAAATTCAGGCCATCGAAGACCTTTTAACGCTTCTTGAAGAGGGTGGCACAGAGGACGAATGCGAGTGGCAATCTGATGACCACGGCATTGTTGCCTCTGGAGTATCCTTCCCCCCTCCTTTATCTTTTAAACCTAAATCTACCAATTTTCCTAATCTTTCCATGAATCCCAATATTTGGGCATTCGTTGAACAAATAAGCAAGACTATCAAAGATACTGATTTCTCCACCCCATGCTCTTCCAATTTGTCTGGTGCCCAGAGGCAGGCCTTGAAATTTCTTCAAAACCACCCAGGTTTGGTTATAAAACCTGCCGACAAGGGTGGCAACGTGGTTGTCATGGATGTTGCGGCATATGAAACCATATGCCGCGGCATCCTTGACAACCCTGACTGGCATAGACCCATTTCACGCACACTTATTGAAAATTACGCTCGCGAATATTATGAACTTATTTTCTCTGCCTATCAGAAGGGAATCATAGACATTAATACCTGGAAATTCTTAAATGTTAAAGATGGAAAAATACCCACGTTTTATGCCTTGCCCAAACTTCATAAGTCCTTAAAAAACCCCCCTGGGCGTCCGATTATATCAGGATGTTCAAGTTTGACAGAAAATGCGAGTGCTCTGGTGGACAAATACCTGAATCCACATGTTCAGGCCCTTCCCTCCTATGTACAGGATACAGTACACCTTCTCCGTATTTTTGAGAACTTAAAGCTTCCAAAGAACACCTGGATGGTGGCTTTGGACGTAGAAAGTTTGTACAATACTATGCCTCATGATACTGGTATTCAAGTCATTTCTAAACTGCTACAGGATAGAGGCCCCAGTTCTGAGGCATACAATCAATTTGTTGTTGATCTCCTGAACTTCATCTTAACACGTAATCATTTTGTATTTGGTACTTCCCACTTCCTCCAGGTGCAAGGCGTAGCCATGGGCACTAAATGTGCGCCATCCTACGCCAATTTGTACCTGGGGGGGTGGGAAAAGGACCTATTTTCTAATTGCGATTTAGTCGATTCCCTGTGCCACGTGATTTCGTGGCACAGGTATATAGACGATATCATTTTCTTTTGGTCAGGTACTCGAGAACATCTCTCAAGATTTGTAGACACTCTGGCGGTTAATCCTTATAATCTTAAGTTCACAATGGAGTGCAGCCAGACAAGGATCACTTTCCTTGACCTGGAAATACGACTGGATTTTGAAGGAAATCTTTCTTCGTCTCTGTATCGTAAAGAAACGTCAGGGAACACTATTTTACACGCTAATAGCGCTCACCCCAAACCATTGCTTAATAGCATTCCTTACAGCCAATATTTGCGCATTAGACGAAACTGCACTGATGAGGGAGATTTCTTCAGGGCCTCACATGAACTTTATGAAAGACTAAAAAGAAGAGGGTATAGCCATAACTTGTTGAAGCAGGCCTTTAACAAAGTTAAAAAATTGGATCGCAAAAAATTGTTATTCTCTACCAAAAAGAGGGACGACGTTCAGCCGGTTCAGGTTATAACCCAATATTCCCAACATCATAAGGAGATAAGGGATATTTTATGTAAATTCTGGCCCCTCCTAACAGCAGATAACACCATCAAAAAATATATTCAGTCTCAGCCTCAAATCACCTATCGTCGTTCCCCATCCCTAAGGGACAAAGTCACGGCGAGTCATCATACACCTAAACTAGGGTGTCTTTCAACTGTGTATGGCACATTCCCATGTGGCCACTGCGACATATGTGAGTTCATTTATGATACATGCGAGAAACCGCTTCCCAATGGCCAAACATACAAAATCAAACACAAGATCACGTGTCAAACTATCGGTTTAGTATATCTTGCCACATGCCTTTGCGGCAGCTACTATGTAGGCAAAACTAAACGTCAATTTTGCGTTAGGATTCGAGATCATATCAAACCTTTACTGAAGGGTAAGACTTCTACTTCTATCAATCGACATATAGCACAGTACCATGATTCCAATCCCCATGTTGTAGGATTTACAGCATTGGAACACATCCCTGCACATGTGAGGGGTGGAGACATTGATCAGAAACTCTTACAATTGGAAACCAAGTGGATACACATTTTGGATGCTACCACATATCCTGGGCTTAATGAAAATATTAGTTTTAAACCCTTTTTATAAAAAACCCCCTTCGGGGGTGGACCATAATATTTTTCTTTATGGATCTTTCAATTAAAGTCTTTTTTCAAGTCCTACTGTATCTTAAGACATATCTCTTATCATTTTGTTCAGGTTCCTTTACTCTCCTCCCTTTGGCCCTTCCTACGCATGAGATAGCCATGTTGGATTAGGAAACAGTTCCCCCTTTCCCTTTTCATTTAATTTTTCACCATTGGATACATGACTACATACGATATATGTATAATTAAGACATATTTTCTCTCTTATCATGACATGTATATCACTGTAAATATATACTCTGACCTTAATTGTTTGATTTGTAATCTATGAATTTTCCGTATTATTATCACCCCTCTCTACCTTTTCTTCCTGTATTCTGTCCCATTTTTTATGCCATGTGTGCAGGCGCCTCTTTGGGGTTTTATATATATCCTTGGACTGTTCTCACCCACCTCCACCTCCTCCCTCTGTGTGCCTCGGTTGGCATCACCGTACCTTCGGATGCCTAAGCTTTTCTTTTTCTTTTTCTTTTTCCCCTCTTTTTTCTTTTTTCTTTTTTTTCCCCCCTCCTCTCTCCTTCCCCTCCTTTTAAACCCCCCCCTCTGTCCCCCTTCTCTCTTTCCTCCCTTTTCCCTCTTCTCCTCCTCCTTCCAGCTCCCCTTCTGGTTTCTCTACTGCCTTTGAGCCCCTGCACTCCGCTGTGGGGGATGTGCACCCGATCTGGTGCCTTTAGCCCCCTGTCAAGCTGTATGGACACTCAAGGGCTTTGGATTCTCCTCTGCCCGCCCCAGCCACGGTGCACTGGAAATGAATGCCTCCTTCCAGGTATCATGCTGCCTTATGCGGCGTTCGGTACCGCGTCTTGTCTGTGATGTTGTGTACATCACCATGGACACCACCGCAATGCCCTCTGGATCTTGTAGGCCTGGATGGATATGCGGTTGGCGCATGCGCTGTGGCCTCTTTCGTCCGCTCACACGTGCGGTGACGTCAGACGCCGCACGTGTGTGGGGGGCATAAGAACGCCGGCATCCCAGGCCAGCACACATGCCAGGGATGTTACAGGACACCGATGTACTGACTGCTATCTGACCCGGTAGGCATCTTTATGGACCATCTATAAAATATTCTAAAGGGGAATGGCGCTGTTCGCAAATATAAAGAACCAACAAATGTGATGCGCAACCAAAAAAATTTTTTTTTTTTTTTTTTTTTTTGTTTGTAATAGAAAAAAGAAGAAAGAAGAAAAAAATATATATTTAAAACAGTAAATGTGCAAAGTGCCCCAAAGGTCACTGCAACATGTGTAAGAAAACTCTAACTGAAATAATATAAATTAAACCAATACGTGATGGCATAGGGTGTGAATGGGTGGATCACAACCATAAGTAAAAAATTGTTGCAAAATCGTGCATGGTAAAAAATATCAGAGAAATATATCATAAAAAATGTCATAAAAAGTAATGTCGTTGTTTAGGAAACCCACTCAAGTGTCCAATATCATATGTAATACATACAAAATGTGTATAAGTGTCCCAAATGAACTTAATGTTCTTCCTGATGTGAATAGTGAATGAAAAAATGTGTTATGAAAGTGAAAAAAGTAAAAAATAAAACATAAAAAAATGTTAAATGGAATATAAATAAATTAACATATGTATTGCAATCAAAATTGTCCAATATAAATTGTCCAATGGAGGTATGTCTGACAGGTGTATTATCCTCAACGAACAATGATGTTTGGTGTATCCGTGATTGGCAGGCCCCCTCTTGTGCCCCCACTCACCAGAAAGCCCAACCCCTGCAGGGGTGAAGGGCAAAAGTAGATCCTGTGTCCGGAATCCTGAAGCCCCGAAATCCCCCTCTCAGGTTCAGCGAGCCCCCTCCTTCTGGATCCGCGTTGTCCTTCACATAAGTATCCACCGGAACAAAATATGTGTGGAGAAACAAGGAATCCTCATAGTATAAATCCGTTTGGAAATAAAAGTTTATTATCAAAAGAATAAAAGTTTAAAAATGGGAGCTGACAGTGCTCTCCTGGTAAAACAAAAAGCGGATGGTGTATAGGTAGCGAGGTGACGGCGTGCGTTCCACCAGCTCGGCTACCAAAACCGGAAGTGCAGAGGAAACGTAGAAGCGACGTGTGCGTACCGTATGGCCACGCCTTACGCGTTTCGTCATCAAGACGTCATCTGAGGCATGGCCATCTTGGTACGCCACACGTCTTAAATGGTACAAGGAGGCGCCTAGGTATCCAATCACAAAGGATGAATGGTGACGTCCCAACCACCCAGCGGGGAAGGAATGTAATGACTATACGGGAGGAAGGAACAAACATCTTAATGTAGATAGAGTAAAACATCCCCTGGTGGTAAACATTAAAATAGCAAGGACGGGCGCCTCCGTATAATAGTACAATGGCTAAAGATAATGATACAGCAGGGACATGCAAATGGAAATTTACCCAATACATAATGCCCACTGTATAACTAATGGCAAAAATCATGTGTATAAATTAGATACCGGTCTAAAAAACATAACAATAAAAGATTTTTTGAGCATGAAAGACCAGGTAATAAAAAGAAAATCCATTTTAAATATAATGTCAGAAAAAAATGTGGTGATGAATAAAAATAATAAAAAATCCATACCAAAAAAAATCAAAAGGTAGCGTAGCACTAAATCTGACAACGTGGTTTATATACTTATGTGCCCTCATTATTGCACCCACCATAAAAAATCAAAAATTTTTTTTTTTTATATAAAATATAGGTGTTGTACTAATACCTACAAATAATCTTAATACCAGAATAAAATTCATCAAAGTTCCAGTATGCAGAAAAGGGATAAAATATAAGGGGACTAGTGTCATCAGTAAATGAATAAATTAGAAGATGTAATCAAAAACATATGTAAAAAATAAGAAATGTCTTAGATATGGTGTTGTGATATAAAAATGTATATGCAACCAAATGTAGAAAAACCTCCCATATACTGTCATATGGAAAAAATAGACCCATGTATCTCAAAGATGCATGACTGAAACACAAAAAGACATCAGCATCCCCCACACCTCCGAGTGTGGGAGGTAGTGGACCCCCCGTCCAATGTGGGGACCATGATCTTCACTTTAAACAAGGATTAATTTATCCCCGGGGGTAAACCATATCTCGATTGAAGACTATGTTAGTCCCATACAATCTCTTTATTTATTAACTAATGAGAGCCATATGACCCCCTTAGAAAGAAAAATTATGATAATGAACTCATTGCAAACAATTATACCTCTCTAGATATACATCTGGCCAGGTCCTTCCTATTGCCCCCTGCAGCTACCTACTGTGATCTTTGCTGGAGGCTTAGCCCTGGAAGTGTGTGGCACCCCCTTGGTGACTTGCAGGTACCTCATTTTCATCTGTAGAATGTCTGGTTGGGTGGTTGTTTTGGGGTGGGGGGTTTCTGGCTACCCGATGTTGTATATGTGAGAAGGTCCCCTTGGTGCTCTTTGATTGGTGGTGGGGGTTAGTCTACAGTGACAGCTCGCAAACATGTATATATTTGGATTTTTGATATTTTTCCTGTATTCGATGTATCATTTGTCCCACTACATTCACTGATTGTCATATTTCTCTCATAGAATTACTGTAGCGCTCTAGGTATTAATAACCTATCCCTGAAGAAGCCAATACTGGCGAAACATGTCGGGTACTTAAAATACCTACCTACTGCATTGGCCGTTACATCCATGAGGCCAAGTGACGTGAAGCTCGCTACAGATATGTTTTTAGCATTTATGCACACCATGTCTTTGTGATTCTATTGTTTATTGTTTACAACTTTTGTGTATTAATAAAAATTACCTATTTTAATATTGGAACATATTGTGTTCTTCCTGGCACCGTCATAATCCCTATACCCCCTTTCTCTGGTTTAATCAGATTCTTAATAGGGTTTAGGTCTGGAGACATGCTTGGCCAGTCTATCACCTTTACCCTCAGCTTCTTTAGCAAGGCAGTGGTCATCTTGGAGGTGTATTTGGGGTCTTTATGTTAGAATACTGTACTGCGGCCCAGTCTCCAAAGGGAGGGGATCATGCTCTGCTTCAGTATGTGACAGTACATTTTGGCATTCATGGTTCCCTCAATGAACTGTAGCTCCCCAGTGCTGGCAGCACTCATGCAGCCCCAGACCATGACACTCCCACCACCATGCTTGGCTGTAGGCAAGACACACTTGTTTTTGTACTCCTCACCTGGTTGCCACCACACAGGCTTGACACCATCTAAACCAAATAAGTTTATCTCATCAGACCATAGGACATGGTTCCAGTAATCTATGTCCTTAGTCTGCTTGTCTTCAGCAAACTGTTTGCAGGCTTTCCTGTGCATCATCTTTAGAAGAGGCTTCCTTCTGGGAAGCCATGCAGACCAATTTGATGCAGCGTGCAGCATATGGTCTGAGCACTAACAGGCTGACCACCCCACTCCTTCAACCTCTGCAGCAATGCTGGCAGCACTCATACATCTATCACCTGAATACAATCTCTGGGTATGACGCTGAGAACGTGTACTCAACTTCTTTGGTCGACCATGCCGAAGCCTGTTCTGAGTGGAACCTGTCCTGTTAAACTGCTGTATAGTCTTGGCCACCGTGCTGCAGCTCAGTTTCTTGGCAATCTTCTTATAGCCTAGGCCATCTTTATGTAGAGCAACGATTCTTTTTTTCAGATCTTCAGAGAGTTGTTTGCCATGAGGTGCCATGTTGAACTTCCAGTGACCAGTATGAGAGAGTGAGAGTGATAACACCAAATTTAACACACCTGCTACCCATTCACACCTGAGACCTTGTAACACTAACTAGTCACATGACACAGGGAAGGGAAAATGGCTAATTGGGCCCAATTTGTAAATTTTCACTTAGGGGTGTAGTCACTTTTGTTGCCAGCGGTTTAGACATTAATGGCTGTGTGTTGAGTTATTTTGAGGGGACAGCAAATTTACACTGTTATACAAGCTGTACACTCACTACTTTACATTGTAGCAAAGTGTCATTTCTTCAGTGTTGTCACATGAAAAGATATAATAAAATATTTACAAAAATGTGAGGGGTGTACTAACTTTTGTGAGATACTGATTATATATATCTATATATATATATATATCTATATATATATATATAGATATATATATATATACATACATACATACATACACATATAAATACAGTGTATATAGTATATAAATTAGCACAATACAAATAAAGGTCACTGCCCCCACCTATAACTGGTCTTCACAGCAAGGAGCACTGGAAGGGCAAACGCATGTAAAATAAAACCAAAATGAATACATGTTCTCCCACCGTGGAGACTCTTCAAAGTTAGAGTTAGGGTCTGCAGGATACAGGGTGCCTTTCAAAAGCAGGGTGCCAGCTTATGCATGTATTTGCAAATGTGTGCAACTAAACCCCTGTTTTTAACGCATACTGTTAGGCAGGTTAATTTGGTTGGTCGCAGGCTGGTTGGTAGGTTGAGCTTGGAAATTCTTTGGTTTTATTTTATATATATTAGCACAAACAATGCTTTCTTTCAGGCATATTGTCTTGAAAAAAATAATTTTTATCTTTATTCAATCGATAAACCAAAATACATAACAAATTTACTCGCATTTGTTTAAACAATGTTGGTTGAAAATATTTCTTGTTATCATGAAAGTAAAAGTATACATTTTAAGCTATATTTTTACTATACAACTATGATTCTGGTATAAAGAATTTGAGGGTTACTTCCAAATTAAATAAACACTTTTTTTTTCTAGTTTTGTACTTTTTTTTTCAAATACAGTGCTAAGATACAAAAGTAAAATGCTTGCCCCTGAACGGTGTCTTTTTTTTTACAGCAACAGCTTCTATAGCTGCTCTATTTACACAGAAACTCCTCACTGTCATTTTGGCAGCTGGTAATTGCCATCAAGTCCAGGGGCGGACTGACCATTCGGGCTTTTGGGCAGTGCCCGAGGATTTGGGGTCAGTAGGGAGCCCCATTCCTGGCAACACGCAGAACGGAGCTTGAGTCCTAGAGCCGAGTGCTGGAACAAATTCCGCTCCACTTATTGACCTCCCAGAGGCTCACTACTCTGTGCACCTTCCTCCGGGGAGTGACGCCATAATAGTCAGCTTTAGTGACTTGTGACAGGCAGGTGGAAAGAAATGCAGTGTTCCGAGAGAGCCTAGACTCCTCCTCCACTATGATGTTACATCCAGGACAGGAGGAGGAGCCTAGATGGAGGACCATCTATCTGGAAAGAGCCACACTGATCTGAGGTCTGTAATGGGAGGTTTACATTCAGCAGATTTACATTTGGGTGATTTACACTAGAGGGATTATATTGAAGGCATTACAGTGGGGGGATGTATGCTGGAGGTCAATTTAAACTGGGGGGATTTGCATGGGGGGTATGCTGAGTCGGATTTACACTAGGGGATACACTGTGGGCAGTACACTGCAGGGAGTACACTGGTTGGATTTACATTAGAGAAGATTTCACTACGGAAGTACACTGGGCTGATTTACACAAGGGGCGTACACTGAAAGGAGTACACTGGGGGGATTTACACTGAAGGGAGTACACTGGAGGGATTACACCATGGGGAGTACTTTGGAGGATTTACACGGGGTGAGTACATAAGGGGAGTAACCTGGGGGGATTTAAACTGGGGGGATTTACACTAGAGGGATTACATTGCGGGAAGTACACTGAGGGGGATTATAATGTGGAGAGTACACTGCAGAGAGTACATTGGGGAAATTAACCTGGGGGGAGTAGACTATAGGGGTACACTGGGGGGATTACACTGGGAGGATCACACTGCGGGGAGTACATTGGGGTATTTACACTGGGGGGAGTACACAGGGGGGATTACAATGCAGGGAGTATACTGGGGGGATTATACTTCGGGGAGTACACTGTGGGGAGTACACTGAGGGGATTACATTGAGAGGATTACACTAGGGGGATTACACTGAGGGAATTACAG
Source organism: Aquarana catesbeiana (assembly GCF_042186555.1). Taxonomy (NCBI): domain Eukaryota; kingdom Metazoa; phylum Chordata; class Amphibia; order Anura; family Ranidae; genus Aquarana; species Aquarana catesbeiana. The sequence goes on from NC_133324.1 coordinate 938,296,384, forward strand.
TGGGAGGTTTTCAGTGGGGGGATTACACTAGGGGTTTTTTTCTTTTTTACTTGGAAAAGAACAACTTTATTTAGAAAAAGCACAATTTACAATGCATTCAGTTACATTCGTCAATAAAGGTATTTGTCCTCATATCGTACACTGTAATTTTTCCCAATATTCAACAATCCCTGCCACAGTTTAACATTTGAAACATTTGTCATTTACATTTAGGCTTTTAGGATCTTGATGCTATTGGGTTATTGTACATTTTTCTATATTTCTTAATTATTGGGGTGGTAGTTTTACCATTCTGGGGTTTAATGTGATTTATCTGCATCTTTTGGGGTTATTCAACACAAGTTTCACCGTCTTCCAACCATTTGTCCCATACTTTAGAATATTTGTGGGCACATCCCCTGTGAGTATCAGGGCCGGTGCTACCACTAGGCAAACTAGGCAGCCGCCTAGGGCGCCCTGCTGCATAGGGCGCCCGGCCACTAGTGTTCCTACTCTCTTCTCTCTGCAGCAAGTAACTAAGTGTCAGCGTCAGCAGACAGCCACTGCTCCATTCCCACATAGTGTCAGAGGCACAGCGGCTGCATTTCATGGGCGCTGGTGAGGCTGCATTTGATGGGCGCTTCATTAAAAAGGTGGGGTTTACATGAGCAGGGAAAAGGGGGTGGAGTCATGGTGAAGCCAAGGGGGGGCGGCAAAATGAGGTTTTGCCTAGAGTGTCAAAAATCCTTGAATCAGCCCTGGTGAGTATATATCAGCTTTTTATAAGGCAGTGTATCATTGACATCTTTTTCCATTGCTGTATTGTGGGGGGCTGAGTCTGCATCCAAACTTTGGCTATTGCTTTGCGGGCTGTAAACAGAGTCTCATGTATAAATGTAGTTTGATATTTGTCTATTTCTACGTCAGGTAACAGTCCCAACAAACACAATTTGGGGTCCAGTACTACAGGGGATCCCATATTGTCATGTAAGAAGCGAACTATCTGAGTCCAGAATGTCTGTATATTTGGACAGCTCCAGATTAGATGATAGAACGTGCCAGGGGCGGCCCTACACAGAAGGCACACCAGGTTAAATGTATGTTGAAATTTTGTCATTTTCAGCAGTGTAAGGTAGACTATGTAGGATGTATAGTTGTGTCAGTGTATCTGATATTTTGGGGGATACTGCCTTGGTTCCTTCCAATATTTCATCCCAGTCCTCCTCTGCTATTGGTCCTGTGTCTTGCTCCCATGCCATTTTAATCTTCTGTGCAATTGCTATCGTTTTCTAGTGTCTAAGAGCGTAATACAGGTTTGAGATAAGTTTAGAGGGATCCTCACCCATTATTATACCCAGCAAAATTAGGTAATTGGGTTCTTAATGCATGGCTAAGCTGTAGGTATTGGAACACTAAGTGTTTAGGAAGATTGAATTCCTCTTTAGGAGTTTGAAACTATTTCAGTCTGGAGTTAGCTATTATTTGGTTTAGATATAGTATCCCATGTATAGCCCACATTGTTGGGTCTGGAATTAATTATACTTTGGGTAAATGGATATTAATCCATAGCGGAGTGTGGGAGTGTATTTTCCCTGTGTTCTGTTTTTTCAGAGCAATTTCCCATATCCTCTGATGATGAAGTAACATTCCCATGTTGTATCTCAATGTGTTTGTATTCATTTGCTTCCCTCGCATGATAGCTTGTAGGGGGGTATATGCCGGGTGTCCGGGTATGTTGCATATTAGGGATCTATATTGCTGCATTTCAGATGTGTTGAAATGGTACATGTGGGAAAGGTGAGCTGCTATATAATAGTCTTGCAAGTCGGGAAGGGAGACGCCCCCTATGTCTGTAGGGTTCTTTAGAATGTACCATACCATTTTGTGTCTACTATTCCCCCAGAAAATTGAGTATAGAATGGCTTCCATTTGCTTAAAGATTTTTAGGGGGGTGTATAGGGGGGCATGCCATACCATGTAGAGAATTTTAGGTAGCAAAATCATTTTTATTATGTTTATGCGTCCCATTACTCCCAAGGCCAGTCTGGACCATGTCTGAGTTTTAGTCTTAATAATTTCAAATAGTTGTGTAACATTCAGGGGTGTGTAGTCAGCCAGAGACCTGGTGACCTAGCTACTCTAGCTAATGGGAGAGATGGGATCGTTTCTGGGGGGGAATGTCAATGGGAAGAATTTGGGACTTGTCCCAATTTATACGTAGTCCCAAATAGGGATGAGCTTTATGTTCGGGTCGAACATGAATTCGACTCGAATATTGGCTGTTCGCCTGTTCGCCGAATAGCGAACAATTTGGGGTGTTCGCGGCAAATTCAAAAGCCACGGATCACCCTTTAAAAGTCTATGGGAGAAATCAAAAGTGCTAATTTTAAAGGTTAATATGCAAGTTATTGTCATAAAAAGTGTTTGTGAACCTGGGTCCTGCCCCAGGGGACATGTATCAATGCAAAAAAAAGTTTTAAAAATGGGCGTTTTTTCGGGTGCAGTGATTTTAACCTCCCTGGCGGTATGATTCTTTCGGATTTTAGGTGCTGAAAGCGGTACAATTATTTTGCATGGAAATTTGGCGTTTTATATTGTAGGTCTGTAAATCTTAACAATAACGCACTTAAATCTGTCCAAACCAGAGTCTAGTAGATATCCCGGGTATGATAAAGTTTGAAACACAAAAACATAAGTTATAATATAATAAATAAAAATAAATAATTAAAAAAAATAAAAATAAAAAGTAATAAAATAAATTTCCCCACGATTCACTATCGCTCAATTCTGCAAGTGTTCTAATTTACTATCGCTGTTTTCTAGCTGGTCTAAAGCCACTTTTGATGTAAAGGGACACTTTTTGGTTGCTATGGACAATCTCCAGTTTCCAGGCAGAAAGAACAGTATATATCATATAAAACTGCATGCAGGGCATGGGCCAAAGCACTGGGGACAAAAGGGATGTGAAATAATTTCATACAGTACTGTAATCTGTAAGATTACAGTACTGTATGTGTTATGATTTTTACTTTTATTTTAATTTGCCGCCAGGCTCCGCCCCCGTGCGTCGCGACGCTCGCAGGGAACGGAGCCTGGCAAGGAGAGGCTTCGGAGGAGGACACAGCCCGCGGACACTGCAGGGGACATCGCAGGATCCCGGGGACAAGGTAAGTAAGGAGGCACCAGGATCCTGCAATGTAATCCCGAGTGTGGCTCGGGGTTACCGCTAATGGTGCTGAATTTTAACCCCGAGCCACACTCGGGAAAACCGCCAGGGAGGCTACTAATGCTTAAAGTGAAACAATAAAAGTGAAATATTCCTTTAAATTTCGTACCTGGGGGGTGTTAATAGTATGCCTGTAAAGTGGCGTATGTTTCCCGTGTTTACAACAGTCCCTGCACAAAACGACGTTTCTAAAGGAAAAAAAGTAATTGAAAAGTACTTGCGGCTATAATAAACTTTCTGTCCCAGCAATACACATAAAAGTCATTGAAAAAAATGGCATGGTATTCCCCCACAGTCCATTACCAGGCCCTTTGGGTCTGGTATGAATATTAAGGGAAACCCCAAACCAAAATAAAAAAAAAAATTGTGTGGGGTCCCCCCAAATTCCATACCAGGCCCTTCAGGTCTGGTATGGATATTAAGGGATACCCCGTGCCAACATTTTAAAAAAATGGCATGGGGGTCCCCCTCAAAATTCATACCAGACCCTACAGGTCTGGTATGGATTTTAAGGGGAAACCCTGCACCAATTTTTTTTTAAAAATGGCGTGGGGGTCCCCCCAAAAATCCATACCAGACCCTTATCCGAGCACGCAACCTGGCAGGCCACAGGAAAAGAGGGGGGGATGAGAGAGCGCCCCCCCTCCTGAACCGTACCAGGCCACATGCCCTCAACATGGGGAGGGTGCTTTGGGGTAGCCCCCCAAAGCACCTTGTCCCCATGTTAATTGAGACAAGGGCCTCATCCCCACAACCCTTGCCTGGTGGTTGTGGGGGGCTGCGGGAGGGGGGCTTATTGGAATCTGGAAGCCCCCTTTAACAAGAAGACCTCCATATCCCAGCCTCCCCCTGTGTGAAATGGTAACGGGGTACAAATGTACCCCTACCATTTCACAAAAAAGTGTCAAAATGGTAAAAATGACAAGACACGGCTTGGGAAAAGTCTTTTATTAAAAAAATAAAAATGTCCCATGAAGTCTTCTTCTTCTTCTCTTGCTCCGCCGACAGACCAAAAAAAAAGGGATAGGGATGTCCCCATGCGTCAGAGGTGGTGGGGTCACCCGGGGACATCACCGCGTGGACCCGCCCTCAGTTATAAAAGAACTGTTACCTGTGAGGATGCGTCTTATGGCGGGTGCCTCCCATGGAGGTGGGTTGGTCGCGGCTTTTTTTTTTTCTTTTTCGGTCTGTCGGCAGAGCAAGAGAAGAAGAAGAAGACTTCATGGGACATTTTTATTTTTTTATTTTTTAATAAAGGACTTGTCCCAAGCCGTGTCTTGTCATTTTTACACTTCTTTTGTGAAATGGTAGGGGTACATTCGTACCCCGTTACCATTTCACACAGGGGGGAGGCGGGGATCTGGGGGTCCCCTTGTTAAAGGGGGCTTCCAGATTCTGATAAGCCCCCACCCACAGACCCCCACAACCACCGGAGTTGTGGGGATGAGGCCCCATCAATATGGGGACAAGGTGCTTTGGGGGGGCTACCAAAAAGTTCCACCACCGCTGTGTACCACATCTGACCCACACCCATAAGAGAGCAACTCACCGGATCATATGGCCCCCCATGTTCATGAGTGTGCAAATACACTTAATAACCAGTGTTGATTTTTCTTAGAGTAGGCCACTCCACTTCTCCACCCCACTTGCAGTATAAATTCTCATCTTTAGGTCCAGTATCTCACAAAAATGAGTACACCCCTCAAATTTTTTGTAAATATTTTATTACATCTTTTAATGTGACAACACTGAAGAAATGACACTTTGCTACAATGTAGTGAGTGTACAGCTTGTATAACAGTGTAAATATGCTGTCCCCTCAAATAACTCAACACACAGTCATTAATGTCTAAACCACTGGCAACAAAAGTGAGTACACCCCAAGTGAAAATTTCCAAATTATCCCAATTAGCCATTTTCCCTCCCTGGTGTCATGTAACTTGTTAGTGCTACAAGGTCTCAGGTGTGAATGGGGAGTAGGTGTGTTATTTGGTGTTATCGCTCTCACTCTCTCATACTGGTCACTGGAAGTTCGACATGGCACCTCATGGCAAAGAACTCTATGAGGATCTGAAAAAAAAGAATTGTTGCTCTACATAAAGATGGCCTAGGCTATAAGAAGATTGCCAAGACCCTGAAACTGAGCTGCAGCATGGTGGCCAAGACCATACAGCAATCTAACAGGACAGGTTCCACTCAGAACAGGCCTCACCATGGTCGACCAAAGAATTTGAGTGCACGTGCTCAGCATTATATCCAGAGGCTGTCTTTGGGAAATAGATGTATGAGTGCTGCCAGCATTGTGCAGAGGATGAAGGGGTGGGGGGTCAGTGCTCAGACCATATGCCGCACACTGCATCAAATTGGTCTGCATGGCTGTTGTCCCAGAAGGAAGCCTCTTCTAAAGATGATACACAAGAAAGCCTGCAAACTGTTTGCTGAAGGCAAGCAAACTAAGGACATAGATTCCTGGAACCATGTCCTGTGGTCTGATGAGACCAAGATAAACTTAAGTATGTCTTGCCTACAGTCAAGCATGGTGGTGGGAGTGTCATGATACTCGGCTGCATAAGTGCTGCCAGCACTGGGGAGCTACAGTTCATTGAGGGAACTATGAATGCCAACATGTACTGTGACATACTGAAGCAGAGCATGATCCCCTCCCTTCGGAGACTGGGCTGCAGGGCAGTATTCCAACATAATGACCCCAAACACCCCAAACACACCTCCAAGATGACCACTGCCTTGCTAAAGAAGCTGAGGGTAAAGGTAATGGACTGGCCAAGCATGTCTTCAGACCTAAACCCTATTGAGCATCTGTGGGGCATCCTCAAACATAAAGTGGGAGTGGAAGAGGACTCCAGTGGAAACCTGTTAAGCTCTGGTGAACTTCATGCCCAAGAGGGTTAAGGCAGTGCTGGAAAATAATGGTGGTCACACAAAATATTAACACTTTGGGCCCAATTTGGACATTTTCACTTATTTGCCATCGGTTTAGACATTAATGGCTGTGTGCTGAGTTATTTTGAGGGGACAGCAAATCTGCACTGTTATATATGCTGTACACTCACTACTTTACATTTTAGCGAAGTGTCATTTCTTCAGTGTTGTCACATGAAAAGATATAATAAAATATTTGCAAAAATGTGAGGTGTGTACAGGCGGTCCCCTAGTTACAAACATCCGACTTACAAACAACTCCTACTTACAAATGGAGGGAGACAACAGGAAGTGAGAGGAAATCTACCCCTAGGAAGGGAAATTCACACCTGTAATGCCCTGTACACACGGCCGGACTTTTCAATGGAAAATGTGCGATCGGAGCTTGTTGTCGGAAATTTCGACCGTGTGTGGGCTCCATCGGACTTCTTCCATCGGAATTTCCGACACACAAAGTTTGAGAGCTGGCTATAAAATTTTCCGACAACAAAATCCGTTCGCATAAATTCTGACTGTGTGTGGACAATTCCGACGCACAAAGTGCCACGCATGCTCAGAATAAATTAAAAGATGAAAGCTATTGGCTATTGCCCCGTTTATAGTCCCGTCGTACTTGTTGTATGTCACTGCGTTCTTGACGTTAGGAAATTCCGACAACTTTGTGCGACCGTGTGTATGTAAGACAAGTTTGAGCCAACATCCGTCGGAAAAAATCCGATGGATTTTGTTGTCGGAATGTCCGATCAATGTCCGACTGTATGTACAGGGCATAAGGTTATTATGGGGAATTATTATGTTTCCACAACAACCCAAAATTTTCAAAATCCAATTGTCATTAGGACAGAAAGTGAGGTGAAATCTTCTGAACAGTGGCACAGACAGCAAAACAAGCATTACAGGGGTGTTAACCCTTCCCTATGCTATCCAAAAAGCTTAAAAATTTTTTTTTTTTGGCTGGAGCTACACTTAAAAAATTTACCTGTTCCGACTTACAAACAGATTCAACTTAAGAACAAACCTACAGACCCCATCTTGTTTGTAACCCGGGGATCGCCTGTACTCACTTTCGTGAGATACTCTATATAGAAAGAAATAGGAAGGGCCCCACTAGTGTAATATTGTCATCACTTAGCGATTTATTAAAAATGACTTGCAGTTCACCCACATAATCATCATCCTGCACCAGACATTGTACAATGTAATCCCACATTAGTGCAGCATAACGTTCCCCACTTGTCTCACTATACTGCCACTAACTGCCATTGACACCAACACCCACACTTACACCAACATTAATTTGTCAAGCTAGATCAAGACCTGATCTAGTTTATCTCTATTTTTTTTTAACAGACCTTTTTTTGTACAGACTTCTCCTCTAGAGAGAAGGACAAGATGCAATTGCGTTGATTTACTAAAGGTAAATAGACTGTGCCCTCTGCAAGTGCAGTTGCTTCAGAGCTTAGTGAATGAGGTAAAGCTTCACTTTGCAAAGAATACCCAATCACATGCAAGGAAAATGTAAAAAACAGCATTTTTTCTTGCACATGATTGGATGATGGAAGTGAGCAGAGCCTCTACTCATTTACTAAGATCTGGAGCAACTGCTCTTTCAGAGTGCAACTGCAGTAAATCAACCCCATTGCATCTCTTCCTCCTCACAGATGTTAGGGGCAACTCTTAAATAAGTTGCTTTAAGTTTATATTGCTTTGTCAAATTATTGCTTCTATAAGAATAATGACACGGAGTCAGATTAGTCTGTGTCACAGTCCGGAGCAAGAGAGAACTGCACCCTTTTACTTCTTTCAAAGGCCTTTTATAGGCAGCTCTACAAGCAGTAATCTTATCGGCATTACCAAATGAGGTTAAGGTACAAAGAGTTTCTTATCAGCGAACATGTAATGATTATTCAGCAGTTCCAAATTCCATCTAGATACAGATTGATACGTACACAGAAGAGAAAAAGCACAAACAATTTAAATAGAACAATTGATACGTACACAGGTAAGAAAGGAGCACAAACAATTTAAATAGAACAATTGATACGTACACAATTTAAGTGGAACTCTAAGTCATTATTTCAACCCTATCAATTTCCCCCTTTGACATCATCCTCTCCCTCCCCCTGGGTCCTCATGAATAAGTTCTAGTCAGTTTTTCCCCAGAGTCCTTTCCCTGACCGCGAGTTGTCAGAGGGGTAGAACCCATCCCCCTAGGTATTACCAACATCTTAAAATTCAAGAAGAGGAGTTTTATAGGAGTAGGGTGATGTCAATACACATTTATCGGTATGCCCTGTCTATTCTCCTAATTTTCCTATTTATTTTCCTGTATACACATATATTTGTGATTGTAAGTGATATTAATATTAGAATAATAATTACCATTGGACTTAACAACCAGTGAAAGGTATTGGTTGCTGTAGAAGACATTCCACTAAATATATCCCACCAATGTGGTGCAGTATCCTGTTGTATCTGTGAGGAAAGATGTACTAGTCTACCTTTGTCAATAATTGTGGATACAAGGTTATTCTGTAGGGTATGTTCTAGTGTTAATTACCTACATTATAATCCTTATTCATCTCATATCCTGAATCATTTGCTACTTTAGGATCATCTATAGCCCATTCGAAAGTTGTTGTTTCCTCTACTTCAAGTACATTAATACCAGGAGTCCATGCATATATTTGTAAAACAACAATCTTCAACAAAAAATATGTAAGTAGATATTTCATCATGTTGTTTTCTCGGGTTGTTTCTTGCAATGTGATGCATGTATCCAGGTAGGTTTTCCTTCCAGCTTTACTGAGGTGGCTGTGGTTAAGAGTACTTGATAAGGACCTTCAAACCTGGGTTCCAATGTCTTTCTGGTGTGTTTCTTTACATATACATAATCCCCTGGTAGCAGCGTATGTGTACCTGTTATTGAATTAGGGTCTGGAAGAGAAGAATACACACTTTTGTGGATCTTAGTTAGACGTTGTTGTAATTGTATCACATATGCAGTCAAACTATCACATTGCAATTGCATACTCTGTGGAAAGTATAAACCTAATCTAGGTGCATTCCCAAAAAGTATTTCGTATGGGGATAATCCTGTTTTTCCTGTTGGAGTGTACCTTATAGAGAATAAAGCCAGAGGCAGGCTTTCTGGCCAAGGCTTGTTTAACTCTTGCATGGCTTTTTGTATTTTTAGCTTTATTGTCCCATTTACTCTCTCCACTGATCCTGAACTCTGTGGGTGGTAAGGGGTGTGAAAACTTTGTTGAACCCCTAACATGGTCATCACGTTCTGCATGATTTCTCCTGTAAAGTGTGTCCCCCTATCTGATTCTATGGTTTCAGGAAGACCAAACCTAGGTATTAACTCAGTGATCAGTTTCTTAGCTGTGGCTTTAGCTGTAGCCGATTTTACTGGATAACTTTCGGGCCAACCTGAGAATAAATCGATACACACAAGGACAAATTCAAAGGGGCCGCTCTTAGGCATTTGTATGTAATCAATTTGCAGTCTCTGGAAGGGGTATTGGGCCCGGACCTGGTGTTTTCATGGGGTTTTCACTTTCTGTCCTGGGTTATTCAGGAGACAGATTTGGCAGGCTGCACAGTAGTTTCTTGCAGTGCTACTGAATCCAGGGGCGAGCCATCCTTGGTTCACAATCCTATACATGGAATTGGAACTGAAGTGTGTGGGTAGGTGAACTGCCGCTGCCATTGCTGGGTACAGAGAGGCAGGTAGGCATATTTTGCCTCCTTCCCTCCATACATTGTCAAGGTCTGGTGCTGCTCCCATCCTGACCCACTTATCTTTCTCGCTCTCCCCTGCTTGCTCCTGTAATTTACTCAGCTGCTGCCATGTTGGTTCTGGGATACTCACCTCTACCGCTGCTAAGGTCTCAGGGCTTCCTTCCCCTAGAGCTGCCTGTTTTGCAGTCAAATCTGCAAATGCATTTCCTTTTGCCTCAATTGTTTTTGCGCTCGTGTGTGCCGCTATCTTCATGATGGCCACTCGTTTAACCTTTTGAAGATTGTTCAGGACTCTCTTAATCCCTTCTCCATGTTTTACAGGTGTACCTGCTGCTGTCAGATAACCTCTAGCCCTCCATATGTGGCCATAATCGTGCGCTACACCATAAGCGTAGGCAGAGTCAGTGTAAATATTTCCTTCTCGTCCTTTTAAGTATTCTAGGGCTTGTTCTAAAGCTTTTAATTCTGCTTCCTGTGCTGACATGTGGGCTGGTAAGGGCTATGCTTCAATCACCCGGGTATCAGTCACTACAGCATACCCTGTGTGATATTTACCTTTGTCATCAGCAAACCTGCTACCATCTATATACAAGGTGTACTCAGTGTTTAAAATTGGTGTATCTGTAACGTGTGGGAATTCCATTGTCTCCTGTTCCATGAGCTGAAAACAATCGTGTTCATCTACTTCTTTAAACAAAAGAGTGTCAGTGTCCTCATTTCTTTTCTCACTAGTACTATTAGTACTATCATTCCCCCTTGCCAAATCTGGTGACTGAAGAGGCAAAAAGGTGGCCAAATTTAAGGTTGTACAGCGCTGAAAAGTGACATTTGGAGGTAAGAGTAAAGTACACTGTAACCTTAATTGCCTAGCCATTGAAATGTGTTTGGGCTGTACCTGAGACAAGATTGCATGTATGTCATGTGTGGTATGCACTACGACTGGATTGTCTAGAACAATCTCTGATGACTTATCTATGATAATTGACACTGCAGCTACCGCCCGTACACAGGACGGTGAACCTCTAGATACTGGATCTAATGCTGCTGAAAAGTAAGCGACTGATCTTTGTTTTACATGTGCCTGTGTCAGAACACCTGTGGCGTGTCCAGTGATCTCATCAATGTACAGATTAAATATCTTGGTGTAATCTGGTATACCAATAGCCGGGGCAGAAATCAACAACTTTTTCAAAGTGATAAACGATTCATAAGCTACTTCTGTAAGCATATACGGTACAATTTTCAAACAATCGTATAATGGCTGCATCAAAGCGCTAGCATGTGGTATCTACTGTCTACAATATGACACGATACCTAAAAACATACGCAATTGTTTGAAATTCCGTGGGGGTAACATTCCCTTTATCACTTGAACCCTCTCCTCAGTGAGATGTCTCGTACCCTGTGATATACAATGTCCCAAAAAGATAACTTTTTCCTGACACACTTGCAACTTTTTCTTATTAACCTTGCAACCTTTTTCTGCCAAAAATTGCAACAAATTAAGGGTGGTGGCCAAACAAGTTTCCTTGTCAGGGCAGCATAACAATAAATCATCCACATATTGTAACAATACACAGGAATCTGGTGGTACCCATTCTCCCAACACCGTTTGCAATGCTTGCGAATACAAGGTAGGTGAATGCGCCATACCCTGAGGTAGGCGTGTCCAGGTTAGTTGCCGATTTTTGATTGAAAATGCGAACCAAAGTTGGCATTCTTCAGCAAGCGGGACGGAAAAGAAAGCGTTCGCTAAATCTATAACCGTAAAGTACATACTGGTTGATGGTATTTGTGACAGTAATGTATGTGGATTGGGTACTAAAGGTGTCATCGGGGCTAGTATTTTGTTGACCGCTCTAAGGTCTTGGACCATTCTATACTTAACCGGACTACCGGCTACTGATTTCTTTTTAACCGGGTACAAGGGAGTGTTTGCCGGTGATTTTACCTCTTTTAGAACTCCACTTTTTAAGAAGGATTGGACCTGCATTTCTATGGCCGCCTCTTGGGGTGCACTGAGTGGATACTGTTTTTGTTGGGGAAGCACTGCTCCTGGAATCAGCTGTAGGGTAACCAGAGGTATGGGCAAAAGTCCAACATCAGCTGGATGTTTCTCCCATAGTTCTCCTGGAAGGGACGACAAAATCTGATCTAAGTCTGAAGGAGGTGGGCCGGACAATTCCGATTCCTCCTCTAGGTATTGTATCAGGTTACACATCTCCATGTGTTCTTGATTATCCCCTATAGCTAAGGTGATAGTGCCATCTGGGTGATAGGTAATGTTAGCTCCTATTTTCTGCAAAATGTCAGCTCCTAACAAATTAGTGGGGGCTCCTCTGGATACCAGAAAGCGTGAAAGGAACATGTGGTTTCCTACTTTAACTTTCAGAGGTTTTGTAAGTGGGGCGTCGGCTAAAATGCCATCATATCCAGTTATTAGTAAAGTGTCAGGTGATTTTTGGCCAGGGAGTAGTTCAGAGTCAGAAAGTAACGAGCGTGAAGCTCCTGTATCGACTAAACAAGAGATTTTCTTATTACCAACTGTTATATTTGTCTTAAGCATTGTTGTTTTGGGTTTTTCTAAAACCGGGGCGAGTCATGCTCGTGGATCATCTCCCTGCTGCCTGATATGACTATTTTTGTTGTCCCTGGGCTGGTTCCTTCTCTGATTAACTGGAGAATCAACACCTTCCTCTCCTTCATTCCTTATTCTTTTCCTACAGTTGCGTCTGATGTGACCAATCTTGTTACAGTAGTGACAGGTAAGGGGTTTGCGAAAGGAACCTCTACCTTGCTCTTGGGAACCCCCGAGTGCGTTGATAGCATGAGATTTCCTCCCTTTGGTTTCTGCTAAGTCCGCCTCTATGCCTTGCGCTTTTTGTAACAACGTCCCTCTATCTCTAGTTGCCCTCCACTCTGGTGTGCAGGCTTTCAGTCTCTCACTTATCTGTGGAATTAATCCCTCCATAAATTGTCTATTGAAGGCTCGGATTGTGACTGGCAGGGCCAAGTCCAATCCCTCATCTGCCATCATACTTTCCATAGATAAGTAAAATTCTGATACAGTCTGTCCTGGCATTTGTTTCATGGGTGATATTGACCCCCTCTCCTGTTGTTTTGCCTTACAGAAAGCTTCTAATCTAGCAATAAAAGGGGCCCTTGAGTCTATATGTCTGACATGTCCTGCCTCCAGGTTGCCATCCCCATCAACTTGTCCTGCAGGTCTGTGTGGACCTATTTCTGTCATAAACTGGTTACACAGGGTCAGAGTCATTTTGTGTCTGCATAGATCCTCCCCATCCTGCCAGGTCGCTTCATGTGTATTCATTAACTGTGTCACAAATCTACAGAAAGCAGCTGGCTTTGCTACCGGGTCTGGGGCGCTCAGTATTAATGCCATAAGGGTGTCTGTTGACCATGGTGCCCAAGTCCTTATTTGCATTCTACGAGTGACAGTAGGCGGGGCATTTGGATGGGCTGCTTGTCCAAATTCTGGATTGTTTACCTGAACAATGCGTGTATCAGTGCATACGGGAGCTACAGTTTCTGGATGAGGTTTTTGTGCCCCACAGTGCGCACATTCTACTGCCCATTCTGGGTTTTGTGCTCCACAATCCTGACAAACCCATCCTCTCCCCTCAAGTACAGGATATATCTTGTGTGGTTTGCGTTCTACGTCAGTGTATGGGGCTGGGATGGCTGAGCTGGGAGCCTCAACATTTTTTTGTTCTTCTATCTTTCATATCCCAACCATCACAATCTGGATTATATTTCCACCCCTCTTCTTTCGCTCTATTTGAGACCTTAATTAAGCATTGAACCTGACGCATCCATTGCTTCTCTAACACCTCTCCTTGTCTGTCCCTTTTTATTTCACTCCATACATCCGGGTCTAAGCCCGCTGCTCCTTTCACCTTAAATTAACGAAGGACATCCTTTAAGTCCTGTGCTTCGGTTTTCCCATAAATGTTCTTAATTATCTGTGGCACCGTATAGTGCGCCACAATTCCCTGACGGGGTTTAGTGTTTCTCTGGCCCATTCTAACAGTCCTGCCTAGGTAGCGTGTGGGACACTTAGTGTACAATATAATGCGGCTACAACATATACAAGAATGAATAATTACTTTATATGCTAGCCCAATAACAAACCATCTAAGTTACACTAGTTCCTCGTTGCCTTCCTTCTAGGGTGCTAGAATACTAAAAACCTCTCCGGAATGAGATTTCTGAAACCGAATTACCTTTTATGCTAGCCCAATAATAAATAATTACTTTATATGCTAGCCCAATAACAAACCAGAATGCGGCTACAACATATACAAAAATGCGGCTACAACATATACAAGCATTCCTTTAAGTGGCCAGGTATCCGACTAGATCTCCGGACTTTATGGAGACCTTATTCCCTCCCCGTATCTGGGATCCCTCTCATGCACTCTTATCCCTGCTTTATGGAGCAGACAGGGCTTATACTCTCAACCCGTCTATGGTTTATGAGTTAGATGTGAGGTTAAGCATAAGCGTCAGACCCCCAAAGTCCTCTTGCGAGGTAAGGGCGCATTCCGTTGCTTAGTTCGGCAATCCCCTTCTAACTCATACCATCCTTGACAAGGCTCATTCACTTTCTCAACAAGACAGACAAGACAGACAACAAATAAACAAATAATCCCAGCAATATAAACCAAAATATGCAGTAATTCTAGACTCACCACTACAGAGGCTGGTGTTTTAAAACCAGGAGAACCGTAACTGACAGAACGGATAGGCACAAATCAGGGGAGCACAGAATATAAGAAAAATAAAGCTTTTTCTTACCTGGCCAGGTTTTTGATCTGTGGTTCCCGGAATGCCTGTCCTTTCGTTCCGTCAGCGTAGCTCAGCCACCTCTTGTAGCAACTTGGTGAGTCCCTGTTCGGGCGCCAAAAATGTTAGGGGCAACTCTTAAATAAGTTGCTTTAAGTTTATATTGCTTTGTCAAATTATTGCTTCTATAAGAATAATGACACGGAGTCAGATTAGTCTGTGTCACAGTCCGGAGCAAGAGAGAACTGCACCCTTTTATTTCTTTCAAAGGCCTTTTATAGGCAGCTCTACAAGCAGTAATCTTATCGGCATTACCAAATGAGGTTAAGGTACAAAGAGTTTCTTATCAGCGAACATGTAATGATTATTCAGCAGTTCCAAATTCCATCTAGATACAGATTGATACATACACAGAAGAGAAAAAGCACAAACAATTTAAATAGAGCAATTGATACGTACACAGGTAAGAAAGGAGCACAAACAATTTAAATAGAACAATTGATACGTACACAATTTAAGTGGAACTCTAAGTCATTATTTCAACCCTATCACAGAGAACAAAGAACACAGAGACAGGCTACAGAGTGAATGGTGATAGCCAATCACAGGCTATCACACAATCATATGATCAAGAGCTGGTTGATTGGTTTTTAAGGCACAGCTATGCCAGATTCTCTGTGCTCCAGATTTAGTAAATCCCTCCCCCCCGGTGTTTAGCTTCCTTCTTATCAACATTCATCATTTCCTGCACACCTGATGGTTCACAAGCTGACGCCCTACACCCTGTGATACCTCCACTGCGCTTCTGAGTAAGTGAAAAAAGTATAATTTAAATAAGCTATAAGCTGCCACTTAATATGTAACAAATACGTGACTGAATTTAAACCTCTAGAGATAAGTGGAATAAATAGTAGCACTCAAATAAATAAAAAATGAAAAAATAAAAATGAAAAATAAAAATAAAAATGTGCTAATGAAAGCAATAATCAATCTAAATGAGCAGTAAAAGTATATATGTGTGAATATCGACAATAATACCCTCATTGAAAATCAGTCACAATATGAATGTGATCTGACAAAAAAAAGTTATTGGTGAACACTGTGAGCAAACACATCCTATCACATAATGTTCAAAACAACACACCCTGTGGCAGATGTGAAAATGATAAATGAAGTCTTAACATAAAGTTCATGTCATGTGAATATATTCTAACAAAAAAGTTATTGGTGAACACTGTGAGCAAACGCATCATATCACATAATAATCAAAACAACACACCCTGTGACAGATGTGAAAATAATGAATAAAGTGTTGACATAAAGTTCATAAATTATGAATATTCCGATGAATGGTCTGAAAAAATCTATAAATGAAAACTCTTGGTTGTTCTTTGTGATCTTCCACCACACCTCAGTGTTTGTGCTTCCATTCCCACTTAAAGATTTGCACTCACCAGCTACAATTGCCTCCCACTCTCGTGTTTGGCATAACTCACCTCAACCCACACTTATTGGGGGTTAAAATGTGATCTCCAGATTCCAAACGTGATCTCCAAATAGCGAGCGTAAATGCAACAAATCCATTTCCTCAAAATGTGATTGCTCCACATGAAAATGAAAAAATGCTTCAAATAGTGTGATAAAGTACAGCAAATTTATTAAAAATTCAAACCATCACACACCATTGCACTCACATGTGTGAAAACCAAAGCAGGCCAAAAAAACACTCCAAAGGAAATTGTAACATAAACTCCATGCACTGGTAAAGCGATCTATAGTGGTCACAGTGGACCCAGGATAGTGTGTCACCTGTGCAGTCTCACCCACTCCTAGTCTCAAGCCTCCACTATTCGATGCAGTGTCTTGCGTCACGCTTCAGATGCTTGTCGTATAGCCACGCCCCAACATGTTTCGTCGCAACCAACTTATTCATGGGATTGGCAGTACGGCATAATGCTTCTCCCTTTATTTTTCTTAGACTCCCCAAGTGGGTGGAGACAAAGCAACTAGCTCCTGCTCACTTCCTGTGTCGCCATCTCCACACTACACCGCCTTTTACAGCCTATTATTGCAGAGATGTTTTAATAAAAGTTCAAAGTAGTGATGAGCAAGTACACAACTTGGTAAATAATATTATTATAGTTAATCATATGATCAACACACGTGAGTGAGTTTAATATCTCTAAAAATTACACCCATAAAACATGACCAATGATTTAAAATATAAAAAAATATAAAAATATAAAAATCAGCAAAAAAAAAAAATATATATATATATATATATATATATATATATATATATATATATATATATATAGCAGAAAAAGTAAAAATTAGAGACTAGATGTTATTAGAACTACCTTTTAGATAACTGTGAGCAGAGAATGACAGGTCCATGCAATATGCAGGACCCACATGGGAGAGCTCAAAGGGGAATGCATGTTTCCTTATGATTTTTTGCAGGATTGCTATTGGTTACAGCTACAGCTTCTCCTGCGTAGCAAAAAGCAGCTGATTGGAGGAATTTGGCGGTTTGCAAAGCCCGCGTTTCTGGAGGAGATAAAAGGGACAGTCTGGCCGTTACAAACAGACCCCGTGGAACCAGACCGGGACTCGGAAAGTATGATGCGCCGCTCACCTAAGAGGAGGGAGAGCCTGCTCCGCCGCCTCATTGACAAGGCCAAAGGTTCCGGAGGTGAGGAATTGCTTCTGCAATGCCTGGAGGATGGTCATTCCGAGACTCCACCTGGGCTGTCGGCTGTCACAGCCCAGAAAAAGATGGAGGAGCCAAAAGCAGGCATGCTCAGTCCCTGCCAGCAGCCAGAGAGAAGGAAGAAGAGACAGAGAATGGAGGATTCTCCACAGCCCAAAGGAAAGGAGAGAGCTGGCAGCTTTCTTCCCAGTAATGCACCTCTATTGGAACAGAATACTGCTACTCAGCCTGCCGCTGCTGCGGCCAGAAGTGAGCAACTTAGGAGTCTGCCTGTTGGTGAGACACTCTCTGATGTCAATGTCACTGAATTTAATGTTCTTGTTAAATCCATATCTAGTATGTTTCATAAACTTAAAGGGGCACACACAGTTGGTGCTTTTGTTGGGGAGGCTAAAGGAGCACAGTATTCTGGTGCTTTGCATGATACTAATACCAGTAATGATTTAAAAGGGGCACAGTTACATGATGCTTTTTTACAGCAGGATGACACCACTTCAACATAATGAAATAGATGATATAAGTCCAATTTGGAATAATTTAACAGAGAACCCACTGGGTGAGAATTTTAAAAATAGTACAGGTATCATGGCTCGCAAGCTGGTTCAGGTTCGCAAATCTGTTCTCCCCTCTGCACGCTCTGCTCATTCTATAGTTGCAGAGTCCTCCTTTAAGGTGCCTATGCCATGTGAAATATCACCGTTAGGTTTCCACTTAGCCACCTCTGTCAAAGAAAAAATTTGGGGGGGTGAGTTTATCGATCTGCTGTCATTATTGCCAGATTCCAAAGAATTTCTAGCTAAATCTGACAGGAAATCAGAAGAGCGCACAGAAGAAGATAGACGGAGGGCTGTCCCCAAAACCTTTCAGAATTGGCTGCAGGCTTTCTGCATTTATGCAGCTGTGTTGGGAGAACAATTTCCTGAGAAATGTTCAGGCCTTTTTCAGCACATAGATATAGTTTCTGAAGCCTTCCATCATTTTGGCGGTACAGCCTGGTTCACCTATGATGAGAATTTCAGACAAAAATTAGCAGTTCACCCTGCCTTGCAATGGGGATGCAAGGATGTGGGTTTATGGTTGAATCTCATGCTACCACAGAAGCCACAATTCACACCTCGAGCAGTGGCAAGCCCACCGAATGCCTTTCGTAAAGGCTTCTGTTTTGCCTTTAATGAGGGGCAATGCAAATTATTAAACTGTAGGTATAGGCATGAGTGCTCTTACTGCAATGGGAACCATTCTAGTAGTAGATGTTTTCGGAAGTCATCAGCAGCTCCTCCCCCATCCTTTCCCCGCGATGCTGGTGGAAAAGGCCAGGATGCCGGTGAGCTTGCCAAGAATGCTACCATGGTTAGATCATTACCCAGATCGCACGATGGCGCGGCTGTTAACTGATGGTTTCAAGGACAGTTTCTTGGTTCCTTCCTTCGCCGGGACGGGATGCACTTTGGCTAAAAATTTACACTCTGCTATGTGTTACCCTGAAATTGTACAGGAAAAAATCTCTAAGGAAGTTGCAGAAGGAAGAGTAGCTGCCCCCTTTTCCTCGCCACATTTTAAAAACTTCCGACTCTCCCCCTTGGGCATTGTTCCCAAAAGAGAACAGGGTCGTTTTTAGGCTCATTCACCATTTGTCCTAACCAGAGGACGCTTCACTTAATGATGAGGTTTCAGAGGTTATAGCTCCTGTTTCATATTCTTCCTTTGATGAAGCACTTGTGCTTTTACGGCCTTTTGGGCAAGGTTCACTGTTAGCAAAAGAAGACATCAAATCTGCCTTTCGCCTGCTACCTGTGCATCCACAAGGATTCAATTCCCTGGGTTTCCATTTTCAGGACCAATTTTATTTCGATAAATGTATGCCCATGGGTTTCTCGTTATCATGTTTTTATTTTGAGCCCTTCTCAAAATTTTTACATTGGGTTCTGTCTGAATGTTCTCCTAATGGGGGTATTCTACATTATTTAGACAATTTTTTGTTTGTGGGCCCAGCAGACTCCCCCCTGTGTCTGGAGTCGCTGAACTCATTTTTTCATATTTGTGATTCCTTCGGTATTCCCATTGCACATGAAAAGATGGTCCTTCCTGCATCCACTGTAGAATTTTTGGGGATCACTATCGACTCATCCTTGATGGAGTTCAGATTGCCCGGGGATAAATTGCATCGTATGAGAATAATGATCTAGTTATTCTTGTCCAAGCGCAAAGTGTTGTTAAAAGAGGCCCAATCCCTATTGGGTCTGTTTGCATTCGCAGCTAGGGTTATTCCCATAGCTAGAATTTTTAAAGGCATTTTGCTTTGGCTATTAGGGGTTTTAAGAACCCTTGTTCTCATGTTTGCATCTCTAAAAGCGTCAAAGAAGACTTGGAAATTTGGGATTCTTTTCTTTGCCACTTCAATGGGTCCACCGTTTGGCAACAATCCTTTACAAACGATTTTCAGTTAAATTTCTTTAGACGCGTGGGTTCATCCGGTTTTGGAGCTTTTCTGTATGGCCATTGGTGTGCCTCTAGATGGCACTCAAGTTGGTTGCAACAAGACATTTTACACAACATAGTCCTCCTTGAGTTGTTTCTGGTTATAGTTTCGATTGTGATCTGGAAAGAGCAGTTTATGAATTGTAGGATTATTGTAAATATGGATAACAAAGGTGTACTCTTTGCTATCAATATGCTATCATCTAGATCAGAGCTAGTTATCAAATTTTTATGTTTTTTAGTGTTGCGCTGCATGAGATTCAATATCTGGTTAAAAACCCGACATATACCTGGGATTGATAATAACATAGCTGACGCTTTATCTCGTTTACAGTTCCAGAGATTCCAGGAATTGGCGCCATCGGCGGATCAGTGTGCAACCCCTTGCCCGGATTTCCTCTGGGGCTCGATCTGGGACTGATCTCTGCTCATCTTCAGATCTCAGTAGCACATAAGACGTGGCTGGAATATAGTCTGGCCTGGTCAAAATGGTGTTCTTTTTGCTCTAGCAGGCTTATAGATGTCTTGGAGGTGAACGCGTATGTCTCCTTAGCTTTTGTGTCTTTTCTAATTAAGTCTGGCCTTAGTCCTGCGTCAATTAGCAAGGTGTTGGCTGGTGTTTCATTTTTTCTAAAATTTGCAGGCATGCCAGCCTTGTCCTCCTTCTTTCAGGTTAGCCAGGTCCTCAAGGGATTCAAGAATTCACGCCCTACTCAGGATTCCAGACGTCCCATTTCAGTTAATCTATTAATCAAACTGCTCTCGATATTAGAAGAGATTTATTTTACTGAATTTGAACTCTTGCTTTTCAGGGCAGCCTTTTCTGTTACCTTTTTTGGTGCCCTTAGAGTTGGAGAGCTCAAAACAAATCATCTTCATCCTTCCTGCTGTTTTCTCATGTATCTATGGAATCGGATTGCCTACATTTGTTTATCAGCCGGTCAAAAACTTTTGGTCAGTGGATATCTCTGGGTAAATCTCCTAATCCATTGGTTTGCCCGGTGTCCCATACTGCCAGTTATATGTCAGTCAGGCCCTCCTCTGATAGTTCCTTTTTTATCCACCAGGACTTGTCCCCTTTGACCCGATACCAGTTTTCTGCTGTGCTGTCCTCATGCCTTAAAGTGGTGTTCCACCCATAAAACCCATAAAAAATTTTCCTTGAGGCGATTCAGTTCACATTTGCAGCGCTCTACAAATCCTTCATTCATTCATTCATTCATTCATTCAAAACATAAAATGCTTTACTGTGTTGGAAATCCATCACAAATAACGAATTGGATAAAAAAAAAAAAAAATGTACTTACCTTGTTTTCCTTGTTGCTATGTGGTCCCTCGAAATCTGCCTCTTCTCTTGCCTGGGCTGAAGACGTCAATTCCCTCTGCTCCACCATTCGCTAGTGCTCCTGGGAAATGTGTGTCACCATTTCCCAGGAGGCACTAGGCAGCGCTGAGGGCTAAAATTGCGTTATTTTAAAACCGGAAGTGACGCGATTTTATGTGTATTCAGGCGCCATGTTTGAAATGGGAATCCCTTTGTTTTCATGTCAACAAGGGAACATGTGCTAGCAGAGAGAGAGCGAACAGCTTAGGAGAAGGACGTGTGCCGAGGAGCTCCAGCAAACAGCAAAATCTATTGCTTTTTCATTAGCAGCATTTATAAACCAACAAAAGGTAAGTAATAATTTTTTTTTACCTTGGTGTATTTATTTAGTATATTTTTTGTCAAAAGTTTTCAATTTATTTTATTTTTTAACAGCGTTCACAATATTATTATTTTTTTAATTTTATTCACAAATTTATATTAATGAGTAATCATTTCATCGCAGTTATATGTATGCCTTTGTGTTTAAAAGTGATTTTCTGTTCCCTTTAATGTTTTTTTTTTTTTTTTCATTTATTTATTTATTTTTTTAAAGCAATGTATTTTTGTCTTGATATATATGTTTTAAATTTTTTTTTTACATTCTCTTTTATTTTTAATTTTATTTTTTATTATATTTAGCATATTTTTTACATTTTATATTCCAGACTGATTTTATATCCGATACTAAATACAGTGTTTTTTTTCAAGAAAAATAACAAGTGCTTTAATTGGCAGGTAAGCATTTTTCAAACTATAATATATATATATATTTTTTTTTTTTTGTGTTGTTACAGTACATAGTTTTGATCAAGTCTGTTCTATTTCACCATTTCTCATTCACTCCTACCTCCTTGCTCACTCCCTCCCTGCTCAAACCCTCCCACCTCCCTTTTCACTCCCTCCCACCTCCCTGTTCACTCCCAACCACCACTCAGTTCACTTCTACCCACCATCCTGCTCACTTGCTGCCACCACTCAGCTCACTTCCTTCCACCAGCCCGCCCACTTGCTTCCACCAGCCTGCCCACTTGCTCACACCACTCAGATTACTTTATTGCACCAGCCTGCCCACTTACACCCACCACTCAGCTCACTTGCTTGCACCAGCCTGCCCACTTGCTCACACCAGCCTGCCCACTTACTGCCACCACTCTGCTCACTTCCTTGCACCAGCCTGCCCACTTGCACCCACCACTCTGCTCACTTCCTTGCACCATCCTGCATACTTGCTTCCACCAGCCTGCCAACTTGCACCCACCACTCAACTCACTTCCTTGCACCAGCCTGCCCACTTACACCCACCACTCAGCTCACTTGCTTGCACCAGCCTGCCCACTTGCTCACACCAGCCTGCCCACTTACTGCCACCACTCTGCTCACTTCCTTGCACCAGCCTGCCCACTTGCACCCACCACTCTGCTCACTTCCTTGCACCATCCTGCACACTTGCTTCCACCAGCCTGCTAACTTGCAACCACCACTCTACTCACTTCCTCCCACCAGCCAGCTCACTTCCTTCCACCATCCTGCCCACTTGCTAACACCACTCTGCTCACTTCCTTGCACCAGCCTGCCCACTTGCTCACACCAGTCTGCCCACTTGCACCCACCACTCAACTCACTTCCTTGCACCTTCCAGCCCACTTGCTTCCACCAGCCTGACAACTTGCGCCCACCACTCTACTCACTTCCTTCCACCAGCCTGCCCACTTGCTCACACCAGCCTGCCCAGTTGCTCCCACCACTCAGATAACTTTATTGCACTATCCTGCCCACTTGCTCCCACCAGCCTTCCCACTTGCTCCCACCAGCCTGCCCACTTGCTCCCACCCCTGCGCTCACTTCCTTACACCAGCCTGTCTACTTGCTCACACCACGCATCTCACTTCCTTCCACCAGCCTGCCCACTTGCTCCCACCACTCATCTCACTTCCTTCCACCATCCTGCCCACTTGCTCCCACCACTCAGATTACTTTATTGCACTATTCTGCACACTTGCTCACACCAGCCTGCCAACTTGCACCCACCACTCAACTCACTTCCTTGCACCAGCCAGCTCACTTCCTTGCACCATCCTGCACACTTGCTTCCACCAGCCTGCCAACTTGCACCCACCACTCTGCTCACTTCCTTCCACCAGCCTGCCCACTTGCACCCACCACTCAGCTCACTTCCTTCCAACAGCCCGTCCACTTGCTCACACCAGCCTGCCCACCTACTGCCACCACTCTGCTCACTTCCTTGCACCAGCCTGCCCACTTGCACCCACCACTCTGCTCACTTCCTTGCACCAGCCTGCCCACTTGCACCCATCACTCTGCTCACTTCCTTCCACCAGCCAGCTCACTTCCTTCCACCATCCTGCCCACTTGCTCCCACCAGCCTGCCCACTTGCTCACACCACTCAGATTACTTTATTGCACTATCCTGCCCACTTACTCACACCAGCCTGCCCACTTACTGCCACCACTCTGCTCACTTCCTTGCACCAGCCTGCCCACTTGCACCCACCACTCTGCTCACTTCCTTGCACCAGCCTGCCCACTTGCACCCACCACTCAGCTCACTTCCTTCCAACAGCCCGCCCACTTGCTCACACCAGTCTGCCCACTTGCACCCACCACTCAACTCACTTCCTTGCACTAGCCAGCTCACTTCCTTGCACCTTCCTGCCCACTTGCTTCCACCAGCCTGCCAACTTGCACCCACCACTCTACTCACTTCCTTCCACCAGCCCGCCCACTTGCTCACACCAGCCTGCCCAGTTGCTCCCACCACTCAGATAACTTTATTGCACTATCCTGCCCACTTGCTCACACCACTGCGCTCACTTCCTTACACCAGCCTGCCTACTTGCTCACACCACGTATCTCACTTCCTTCCACCAGCCCGCCCACTTGCTCACACCACCCTGCCCACTTGCTCCCACCACTCATCTCACTTCCTTCCACCAGCCTGCCCACTTGCACCCACCACTCAGCTCACTTCCTTGCACCAGCCTGCCCACTTACACCCACCACTCAGCTCACTTGCTCGCACCAGCCTGCCCACTTGCTCACACCAGCCTGCCCACTTACTGCCACCACTCTGCTCACTTCCTTGCACCAGCCTGCCCACTTCCTTGCACCAGCCTGCCCACTTGCACCCACCACTCAGCTCACTTGCTTGCAACAGCCTGCCCACTTACTGCCACCACTCTGCTCACTTCCTTGCACCAGCCTGCCCACTTGCACCCACCAGCCTGCCCACTTTCTCACAACACTCAGCTCACTTGCTTGCACCAGCCTACCCACTCACACCAAACTGTCTGCCCACGACCACACACCTCCATGCTCACTACAATCCACCAACTGTCTCTATTACAAATCACAATCATGCTCAATACCACCCACCTTACTGCTTACTATAACCCAATTCCTCTACGAAGTCTCCTCTCTCACTGCCATTATTTTACATCTATCATACACACTGCTTCTCTTCCTCCTCACAATTACCTCTTACTCCCAACCATCGTGCCTCGAATCCTTGCAAATGTTAAATATTTATATGTTTTTTTGTATTTTCACTAGATTTATTTGTTTCTGTTATTTAGGTAATAGAGATCCTAAGGCACTGTTTTTATACACCATTCATCACATTTCTTCACTTTACAGTCCAGGTAGGAATATTATTTTTCTTTATATCCCTATAAGCATATTTTTAAGATTGTTTTATTATTTATAATTTTTTATGATAAATTTAATTCTTTTTTATTTTTCTTTCTTATTCTCTAGATTGCAAAGACAATTGGATTTGATTTTTATCAAAACCAAGCTAAAGGGCAATGTATATTATATTATAATGTTGAATATATTTATATCTGCAATATGTATTGATATTTTATATGTTATATTTATGTTTTTTATTCTTGATCTTTTCTCTCTACATAGCGCCTCTCTCTTTATTTTTTCTCTTGGTCGGTATTCGTTTGTTATTGTTCTTTATTTTTCATATTATTACTCTCCTTTTCAGGTTCATTTGTTCATCTGGCTATCTTTTCTCTCGTAAATAATTATATTTTTAGACCACTCCCTCCTATATACTTTATTTTTGGGGGGGGGTTTAGAAGTCCTTATTATCTTTATAATGGTTATTTATTGTTTGCTCTTTTTATTTTCTCTCTCTCTATTATTTTTTTAGTTTAAATTGCTCGTTATTATTTACTTATCGGACTCACTATTCTCTCTTTCCTTATGGCACACTTTATCTTCTAACTTGACCAACTGTTTTGGCTCACTCATTTCTCATTCTCTCTTTTGATCTTCTATATTTATGTCTTTTTCTGACTTTCTTTTCTCACGTGATCTTTATTATTTTTTAAGCAGTTCTATTCAGTTGCTCTTGATTGCTCTACTCTTACGTTATTAGTCTCTAGCCTATTTGATTATCTAAAGGTTTTATTTTAATACATAGTTCTCGCTTTTTTCGTGCTATCGCTTGCTCTTCTCTACTTTTATTTCATTATATTACTTGCTCTTTTCTCTTTCGCTTTCTTTTGTTTGGTCTTCTCCCCCCTTTTTTTTTTACTTGCTGTTCTCTCGAATTTTCTTTTAGTCGCTCAAATCTATCTTTTTTTTTCTCCAAGGGCTCTTTCACACGGACGTGTACGTGTGTAGAGCCCCCTCTGCTCTGTGGGGGATTGCTCCGTGGATCCCCGCTGAGCAGGCAGATGACAGGTCTGTTTCTGCACACTGTACAGCGACGGACCTGTCCGAGCACCGCTCTCCTTTATGGGGGATCGGATGATGACGGACTGTAGAGTCCGTCGTCACCCGATCTGATCCACAAAACCAATTGAAATGTAGGTTTTTCCTCCGTTAGGCCCTTTTCACACAAACGATCCGTTATGGTCCACCTGTCAGTTTTTTTGGGCGGACCTGAACAGACCCTCCATAGACCTCTATGGAGCGGTGGAATTCAGCGGTGACATGTCCGCTGACATTCCTACCCGCTGCGATCCGAATAAGTGTAATGGAGCAAAAACCTACTTTTCCATCCTTTTCCCAATCAGGTGACTTCGAACTCTATGGTCCGTCATCATCTGATCCCCCATAGGGTAGAGCGTGGCTCTGACAGGTCCGTTGCTGCACTGTGTGCACCCATGGAAATGTCTCCTTTCTGCTTGGTGCGGATCGGTGGACAGGTTCCCGTTTAGCAAGCGTATGTTCATGGGGTGGATCGTCATGGATCCGTCCCATGTGAAAGAGGTCTTAGGCCTCTTTCACACGGACTGTCCGTTCAGGTCCGCCTGTCAGTTTTTTTAGGCGGAACTGAACGGACACCCCATTGAGGTCTATGGAGCGTCGGATGTCAGCGCTGACATGTCCGCTGACATCTGACCCGCTCTGATCCGAAAAAGTGTAACGGAGGAAAAACCTACTTTTCCGTCCGTTTCCGGATCGGGTGATGACAGACTGTACGGTCCGTCATCACCCCATCCCCCATAGGGGAGAGCGGCGCTCTGACAGGTCCGTTGCTGCACAGTGTGCAGCGACGGACCTGTCATCTTCCTGCTCAGTGGGGATCGGCGGAGCGTCCCCCGCTGAGCAAGCGGATGTTCACGGGGCGGATCATCACTGATCCGCCCCATGTGAAAGAGCACTTACACTTTTTCTCATGGGAGCGGCTCCGATGTTAGCGGACATATCACCACTGACATCCGATGCTCCATAGAGGTCTATGGATGGTCCGTTCAGGTACGTCCAAAAAAGAGAAAGGCGGACCTTTACGGATCGTTCGTGTGAAAGAGGGATTACTTGTTTTTTAAAATTTAGTTTTTTTTAAATTTAAATAATTTATGTCTGCCTTGCTTATTTTTACTTGTAAATCTTTCTCTTGTTCGCTCTTATCTATTTTTAATTATTTTAGCTAGCTATGTCTTCTCTGTATCATTCATCAATCAATCGCTATTCTGACCCTATCGTAATTAGTTTAGCGTTCTTTTATCTCTTTTTTTTTAGTTCACTCTCTATCAACTGTTCTTCTCTCTTTATATTTAGTTTTTTAATAATGTTTTAAGTTGATTGGTATGTATTTATTTATTTATTTATTTATTTTTTAAATTGTATATTTAGATATATATTTTTTAGTTTAGTTATTTATTATTATTTAATTTATTCTCTCTTTATCTTTTTTGCTGTACAAATATTTTTCAATCTTATTATTGTTATTGAATTAATAAATATAAATATATTGCATTTAAAATGTAATAAAATATACTTTAATTTATCATATATAGTGTTTGTTTGTATTTTTATATGTCTTTTTATGTTCATATTTACATGTAAATTTATTTTATATGTTATTTATTTTGCTCTGACATTATACCGTTATTTACAATTTTTAAAATTATTATAAACAATAATTATTATTTTAAATTCAATATTTAATAACAACACAAATAAATTAGATAATATATACACTTTAGAGTTAATACATATATAGATTTAAAAACAATAATATTATGGAAATATGTATATTTTACATAAATATTTTATAATCAAACCCAAAAATTGACTATTAACATAGTTTTATTACATAATTCTAATTTGTCATGGTAATATGAAAATTTGGAGCGTGTATAATTCCTTTTATATTTATTCAAAATTAGACATCAAAAATGGTAATATATTTTTGTTTTTTTTTATGTGTTTGTTTGCAAACGTTTGTCAGTGTGTTTGTGTGTGTTTACGTATAAGTATGTTATTTGTGTATATATATGTATTTATTTGTGTGTATGTAGGTATAGATATAAATATATTTATGGATATATTTTACATAAATCTATGTATGTATATGTGTGTGTATCTCTCTCTCTCTCTCTCTCTATCTATCTATCTATCTATCTATCTATCTATCTATCTAGATATCTATCTAGATATCTATCTATCTAGATAGATAGATAACATCTGCCAAAATTCGAATTTCATATAGAATGAATTCAAATTCAAATAGAAAACATTAGAATAGAATAGAAAATAATACAAATACAATAGAACAGAATAGAAAAAATATATATATATATATATATATTTATATTATATTATATTATATTATATTATATTATATTATATTATATTCTGTTCTGTTCTATTAATAGTTTGTCTAGTCTATTCTTTTCTATTATTTTCTATTCTAATCTTTTCTATATCAAATTCATATATATATAAATATTTTTCATTTATATTATATTTAATTAATTTTGGATATAATTGAAAATGGTTTTTATATATTCTAAATAAAAATAATATTTTTCTACTTTTGTATTCCTAGAAATGCCGAGCTGCTTTGTACCGAATTGCAGCCATTATAGTGGTAAATTATCTAGTTCAGCAAATATTACATTGTATCGTTTCCCAAAAGATTGCAATGAAATCAAAATTTGGTTGGAGCACACAGGCATGGAACATTCTTTAACCACTTGAGCCCCGGACCATTATGCTGCCTAAGGACCAGAGGTCTTTTTCCAATTTGGCACTGCGTCGCTTTAACTGCTAATTGCGCGGTCATGCAATGCTGTACAAAAAACGAAATTTGCGTCCTTTTCTTCCCACAAATAGAGCTTTCTTTTGATGGTATTTGATCACCTCTGCAGTTTTTATTTTTTGCTCTATAAATGGAAAAAGACCGAAAATTTTGAAAAAAAATTATATTTTCTACTTTTTGTTATAAAAAAAATCCAATAAACTAAATTTTAGTCATACATTTAGGCCAAAATGTATTCGACCACATGTCTTTGGTAAAAAAAATGTCAATAAGCATATATTTATTGGTTTGCGCAAAAGTTATAGCGTCTACAAACTAGGGTACATTTTCTGTAATTTACACAGCTTTTAGTTTATGACTGCCTATGTCATTTCTTGAGGTGCTAAAATGGCAGGGCAGTACAAAACCCCCTCAAATGACCCCATTTTGGAAAGTAGACACCCCAAGGAAATTGCTGAGAGGCATGTTGAACCCATTGAATATTTATTTTTTTTGTCCCAAGTGATTGAATAATGACAAAAAAAAAAAAATATTTACAAAAAGTTGTCACTAAATGATATATTGCTCACACAGGCCATGGGCCTATGTGGAATTGCACCCCAAAATACATTCAGCTGCTTCTCCTGAGTATGGGGATACCACACGTGTGGGACTTTTTGGGAGCTTAGCCGCGTACGGGGCCCCGAAAACCAAGCACCGCCTTCAGGATTTCTAAGGGTGTAAATTTTTGATTTCACTCTTCACTGCCTATCACAGTTTCGGAGGCCATGGAATGCCCAGGTGGCACAAAACCCCCCCAAATGACCCCATTTTGGAAAGTAGACACCCCAAGCTATTTGCTTAGAGACATATTGAGTCCATGGAATATTTTATATTTTGACACAAGTTGCGGGAATGTGACACTTTTTTTTTTTTTTTTGCACAAAGTTGTCACTAAATGATATATTGCTCACACAGGCCATGGGCATATGTGGAATTGCACCCCAAAATACATTTAGCTGCTTCTCCTGAGTATGGGGATACCACATGTGTGGGACTTTTTGGGAGCCTAGCCGCGTACGGGGCCCCGAAAACCAAGCACCGCCTTCAGGATTTCTAAGGGTGAAAATTTTTGATTTCACTCTTCACTGCCTATCACAGTTTCGGAGGCCATGGAATGCCCAGGTGGCACAAACCCCCCCCAAATGACCCCATTTTGGAAAGTAGACACCCCAAGCTATTTGCTTAGAGGCATATTGAGTCCATGGAATATTTTATATTTTGACACAAGTTGCGGGAATGTGACACTTTTTTTTTTTTTTTTGCACAAAGTTGTCACTAAATGATATATTGCTCACACAGGCCATGGGCATATGTGGAATTGCACCCCAAAATACATTTAGCTGCTTCTCCTGAGTATGGGGATACCACATGTGTGGGACTTTTTGGGAGCCTAGCCGCGTACGGGGCCCCGAAAACCAAGCACCGCCTTCAGGATTTCTAAGGGTGAAAATTTTTGATTTCACTCTTCACTGCCTATCACAGTTTCGGAGGCCATGGAATGCCCAGGTGGCACAAACCCCCCCCCAAATGACCCCATTTTGGAAAGTAGACACCCCAAGCTATTTGCTGAGAGGCATGGTGAGTATTTTGCAGCTCTCATTTGTTTTTGAAAATGAAGAAAGACAAGAAAAAACTTTTTTTTTTTCTTTTTTCAATTTTCAAAACTTTGTGACAAAAAGTGAGGTCTGCAAAATACTCACTATACCTCTCAGCAAATAGCTTTGGGTGTCTAAAAAGGGGGTCATTTGGGGGGGTTTTGTGCCACCTGGGCTTTCCATGGCCTCCGAAACTGTGATAGGCAGTGAAGAGTAAAATCAAAAATTCACGCCCTTAGAAAGCCTGAAGGCGGTGCTTGGTTTTCGGGGTCCCGTACGCGGCTAGGCTCCCAAAAAGTCTCACACATGTGGTATCCCCGTACTCAGGAGAAGCAGCAGAATGTATTTTGGGGTGTAATTTCACATATTCCCATGGCATGTTTGAGCAATATATCATTTAGTGACAACTTTGTGCAAAAAAAAAAAAAAAAAAATTTGTCTCTTTCCTGCAACTTGTGTCGCAATATAAAATATTCCATGGACTCGACATGCCTCTCAGCAAATAGCTTGGGGTGTCTACTTTCCAAAATGGGGTCATTTGGGGGGGTTTTTAACTGTCCTGGCATTTTATGCACAACATTTAGAAGCTTATGTCACACATCACCAACTCTTCTAACCACTTGAAGACAAAGCCCTTTCTGACACTCATTGTTTACATGAAAAAGTTATTTTTTTTTGCAAAAAAATTACTTTGAACCCCCAAACATTATATATTTTTTTAAAGCAAATGCCCTACAGATTAAAATGGTGGGTGTTTCATTTTTTTTTTTTGGGGAAAAAACACACTTTTTTAAATTTTAATGCACTAAAACACACTATATTGCCCAAATGTTTGATGAAATAAAAAAGATGATCTTAGGCCGAGTACATGGATACCAAACATGACATGCTTTAAAATTGCGCACAAACGTGCAGTGGCAACAAAATAAATACATTTTTAAAAGCCTTTAAAAGCCTTTACAGGTTACCACTTTAGATTTACAGAGGAGGTCTACTGCAAAAATTACTGCCCTCGATCTGACCTTCGCGGCGATACCTCACATGCATGGTGCAATTGCTGTTTACGTTTGACGACAGACCGCCGCTTGCGTTCGCCTTAGCGCGAGAGCAGGGGGCGACAGGGGTGCTTTTTTTTTTTTCTTTATTATTTTTTTTGCTTTTTTATCTTATTTTTAAACTGTTCCTTTCATTTTTTTTTTTTTAATCATTTTTATTGTTATCTCGGGGAATGTAAATATCCCCTATGATAGCAATAGGTAGTGACAGGTACTCTTTTTTGAAAAAATTGGGGTCTATTAGACCCTAGATCTCTCCTCTGCCCTCAAAGCATCTGATGACACCAAGATCGGTGTGATAAAATGCTTCCCCAATTTCCCAATGGCGCTATTTACATCCGGCGAAATCTAAGTCATAAAATGCTCGTAGCTTCCGGTTTCTTAGGCCATAGAGATGTTTGGAGCCACTCTGGTCTCTGATCAGCTCTATGGTCAGCTGGCTGAATCACCGGCTGCATTCTCAGGTTCCCTGTTGAGACAGGAGAGCCAGAGAAAAACACGGAAGATGGGGGGGGGGCTTTCCCTCCCACAGCTTGTAAAAGCAGTCTAGAGGCTAATTAGCCACTAAGATTGCTTTTACATGAAAGCCGACCGCTGGCTGAAAAGAATGATACCAAGATGATACCTAAACCTGCAGGCATCATTCTGGTATAACCATTCAAAGTCGTGAATGGCGTACCTGAAGACAAAAAAATGGTTAACAATAAAGCACAGTAAACGGTAAAGTATAAAAAATTGCATACCTGAAAAGCAAACATGATAAAACATAATAACAACAAAACATTGCAGAATAGAATACAGTAAAAAAGAGCAGAACAAGAGAGAGAGAGAATAGAGAGAGAGAGAACAATAAAACGACAACTATTTTTTTTTATTTTATATATTTTTTTTTTTTTTTTACACTTTTTTTGTAACTAACTTTTATAACTGTAACCGGTTCCAGGTTCGGGTCTCTCAAAATGCGATGGCATCTTGGGAGACCCTGTGAAAGTGTGCCTAGTCTGTGCAATGCTGTACCCTACGCTAATACTCAACTAGTGAATGGTAGCGTTCAAAACATTCACCAATGCAAAGACCAGGATTGTCAGGACAGGAGGGACAATAATAGAGGGTGTCACACCTATATTCGCGCTTGCTGCAGACACGGCATCTTTTTTGGGGGTTCGTTGGGTAGGGGTACTCGGGAGGACATAAAGAAAATGCCTCTCATGCAGCCGACTGCATTTGGTTGGGGATGTGAATGGGGGAAGTACGGGCGCTGCAGAAGCGGTGGGTTCCCAATTAGGATTGGCGAATGCAGCAGGAAGGGCATTATGGGCACAACGGGCCTGTGTTTGTCTTCTTGGTGGCAGCGGGACACTACTTGTGCTTGCCACCTCACCAGCTTGAACTGCACTTATGGGACTCGCCACGTCACCAAGTGTTACTGCAGTGCTGGTTTGACTACGACCGGGGTGTACTAGGCCGCTGGCGCTTGCCAGTTCAATAAAAAGCTACCAAAAAAACTGTTAGCGATCGCAGGGATCAGGCCTGACTCTGCGAACGCTGCAGTTATGCGTTATGCGTTAAGTGTTTTGTAAGTGACAGTGATCGATCGATACTGCACTTGGGTGGGCTGGGCTGGGCCGGGCGGAGGGGCAAAATGCAGGTGCTAGCAGGTATCTGGGCTGATCCCGCTAACACTGCATTTTTGGGAACCCTAAACTGCTGGGGACGCCAGTATAGATCTGATCGGATCAGATATTGATCCGATCAGATACTATACCACTAAGGGAGCTGTACGGTGCGTGCGTGGGTGTTAGCGCTACTGGCGCTAACCTGACGCTGCCTGGGGCTGGTGCTTGCCAGTTCACCAAAATGCTACCAAAAAAACTGTTAGCGATCGCAGGGATCAGGCCTGACTCTGCGAACGCTGCAGTTATGCGTTTAGTGTTTTGTAAGTGACAGTGATCGATCGATACTGCACTTGGGCTGGGCCGGGCGGAGGGGCAAAACGCAGGTGCTAGCAGGTATCTGGGCTGATCCCGCTAACACTGCGTTTTTGGGAACCCTAAACTGCTGGGGACGCTAGTATAGATCTGATCGGATCAGATATTGATCCGTTCAGATATTATACCACTAAGGGAGGTGTATGCTGCGTGCGTGAGTGTTAGCGATACTGGCGCTAATCTGACGCTGCCTGGGGCGACGCATATCACCGCCGGGCGATCAGGGGGCTAAACCTTTATCCGGTAATAAACGGCGGGTGCCCTGACACTATAAAAAATAAACAAACTAACCAGCGTCACCCGTAACAGTTATACGGTGATCAGTGGTGAAAGGGTTAACTAGGGGGCAATCAAGGGGTTAAAACATTTATTCGGTAGTATATGGGGGTCCCTGTCGCTATAAAACGCTGACGGCGAACCTAAATATTTAGGTCCCTAACTAGCGTCCCCAGCGACACTAATACAGCGATCAGAAAAATGATCGCTTAGCGACACTGGTGACAGGGGGTGATCAAGGGGTTAAAACTTTATTAGGGGGGGTTAGGGGGGTAATACTAACTGTCCCAACACTGTAACTGTCACAAACTGACACCAATGCAGTAATCAGAAAAAAAAAAAAAAAAAAACTGCTGGTGTCAGTTTGTGATTGGGGGGGGGGATCGGGGGGCGATCGGGGGGGGGGGGATCGGGGTGTTTAGTGTGCCTGGCATGTTCTACTGTGTGTGTGTAGTGTTGTGCACTCACATACCTGTCTTCTCTCCTCGGGCCGGAACGGAAATTACCGAGCCGAGGAGAGATGACATCATTTCCTTTGCTGCTGTTTAGCATACAGCAGCAAAGGAATGATGTGATTGGCCGGCGCTGATTGCGAGGGGGGGGCCACGAACGGATGGCCTCCCCCTCACCTCCGATCGCCGCTGGACAAAAGACGACCGCCTCGGGCACCGGGGGGGGGGGGTCCGATCGGACCCCCCACCCGCGGAAGGCAAATCACGTATATATACGTGATTTTGCCTGTCCGTGCCACCTTGCCGACGTAAATCGGCGTGAGGCGGTCGTCAAGTGGTTAATTGATACATTTTCTGCGCTGATATTGGCAGACAAAAGAGGAGATTCTTTTCGCAAATGTTCCCAACATTTCGCATCAGATTGTTTTAATATTGAGGGAACAAGAAGAAAATTAAAAACAGGATCAATACTGACTATTTTTACAGCCATACCAACAACATCCAAAAGTTATGAAGAAAAATGGGAAAATAGTTACATATAGTTAGTTACATAGTTAGTTAGGTTGAAAAAAGACACAAGTCCATCTAGTTCAACCATAAAAAAAAATAAATAAAATAAAATAAAAAATATCAATAAAATAAAAAATATCGTGATGAGTGCAGTGATTTTGGAGATGATTGAGGCAGCAAAAATAACCAACTTTACCCCCCCCCCCCCTGTGAAATTTTGAGAAACAGGAATTCTTCATTTTGCTCATTGAGCTGCTTAGATGAAATTTGCTTAAAAAAAACAAAAAAAAAAACAAAACATTTTTTTTCTATTTTGAGCATTTGTTTAAGTGTATTTTGAGTTGCTTTGTTTATTTCATTTACTTTGTTTTAGTCCTACATTTTCTATTTGATTGTAATTTGTCTTATAAAATAGACTGTCAAAAATAGCTCAGAAAGAGTTAATGATGTCGGCCAGTTCAACATCAGCTTCATTTTACCAAAAAACATGCAACTGTGACTGTCATAGGAAAAAAGAATCAAAAACATCAAAAGTGACAAAGAATGATGTGGGTATGCAAACAGGCATGTTTGATTTTCCATCTTTTGAATCAGATGAAACTTACATTAAAATAGCGGACGAAAGATTAGTCAATTTAGATCATTCGTATTTTGAGCAAGAGTTAATGCGACCACTTGATGCCTCAACACCAGACTTTCATTCCAAATCAAAAAGTCTCCGATCTTCAAAAATTTTTGAAACTACTGATATAGAAGATTTGGATCCATTGCTCCCACTATCACCTACAGTATTTGATATTCCATCACAAACTGGAAATAAAGAAAAGGCAATTCTTGATATAGATATCGAGAGTCCAATCACTGTCAAAAAAAGAAAACTGGCATATGAAGAAGACACAAGTTTTCACTTATCTGATTTTGACTCCCCTCAAAAAAGTGACTACACGTTAAATGAGAGTGTAATTGATACACAAACTGTAGAAACAATTATTGATCCTGTTAACTTGGTTAACGAACAAAAATTTATTGTATTCGAAACTTGTCTCGATACATTGCTTTTTCAAATGCAATGTCCCGACCAGACATGCTTTTCTAAAATTAAGACACTTGAAAAGAAAATGTACAATGCTGTCTGTCTTTTCTACCTGTACTGCATCGCATTGCTTGAAACTTTGGGAAAGCCAGCCAAAGATAAAAAATTACACTGCAGGCAATATTTTACTTGCGGGCGCAATTTGTTTGTCATGTGGAAGCTTTCTAAAGGTTAAAGAAATGTTTAATCTAAGTGGAATAGTGATGTTTGGAAAATCATCCTATAACCTAGCCAAAAAAAAGTATATTTATCCTTCCATTGATCACAGCTGGAAGGAAAATTGTCAAAAAGTGAAAGAGGAATTGACAGGAACCTCGTTATTCCTCATCGGGGATGGACAATGTGACAGCCCCGGGTTTTGTGCTAAATATACCACATATACCTTTATGGATATCTATTCTAAAAAAATTGTGGATTTTGAATTGGTGCAGGTGTCCCAAACAACATCCTCGGTTGCCATGGAAAAATTGGCCTTTACCAAAAGTCTGGACAGAATACTGGAAAATGGATTTGATGTTCAGTTTGTAGGCACTGATAGGCACACGGGAATTCGGAAACTATTGACTACAGCAAAATATGCAAAAATAAATCATCAATTTGATATTTGGCATTACGTTAAAAATTTAAAAAGGAAATTGATGCAAATCTCTAAAAAAAAAGATTTTCGTCCAATTAAACCGTGGATTGGAGCCATATGACCCATTTCTATTGGTGTAGCAGAAATTGTGATGGAAAAGAGGATGTTTTCAAAAATCGATGGGAATCTCTGCAACATCATATAGTAAATGAACATGCGTGGACAGTTGGAGAAATGCAACATCATTGCCTACATGATGATCTCAGTATTCATTGTCCAAAGATTCCATGGCTAAAAAAAAACACACCTGCATTCGATTCATTACCTACAATTATAATGGACCCTCAAATAGATAAAGATCTAAAGCATCTGACATATTTCTGCCAAACTGGTACTATTGAGACATACCACAGCATGATGCTCAAATATAGACCTAAGAGGATTCATTATAAATACGATTCCATGGAGGCAGGCTAGAACCCGATTGGCTGCATTGCAACACAACTTCAATGTTGGAAGAAAACTTGCAACAGTAAAAAAAATTGATGACAGTGGTGAGGTGTTTCAAGTGGAGCGGAAAAATTTGGAATTCCCTAGAGGACAGAAAAAATGGATAGTTAGAAACGTGTATGAAAACATGTCTAATGAACATTCCAAAACTATTTTAGGTAACATGATGGCTATCATAGAGGGAACCTTGATTAGTACATGGAAATCTAAAAATGTGCTATTTCCAAAAAACATTGCCACAGAAGAAAGGCCGGAAACCAGTGCTGCAATAGCAAAGCACAGAACACGATTTCCCATTGTTTAAGATATCAATTTATTTTTTTTTATGTTTTATTTTTCAACTGTACTTACATTTTTATAATTATATTAAAGTTTTTTGTTTTTTAATGTTATCGATTGTTGTAAAATAAATTGGTTTATAGTGTTTTCACATTGAACTTGGATATATATTTTTTTTATCATTATATACATTTGTTTATTTGCACTAAATCTAAAAATGTCATTAATACATTTAATTTTTATTTTTTTTAATTAATACAAAAATATCAAGAAAATGAATAACCATTAGCAGTAAATAAAGCACACACTAATTATTTATAGAGTAACCTTTTATTTACTAATAAATAATAAACAAAAACACCAAACTTTTAAAATTAACTATAAAATTAATTAATTTTTATATTTAATAGAAAGCCATTTCAGAAGCATCATAATCATTTGAGTAAAGAAATCCAACATATGATCCATTTGGATCAGGAAAAACATGTCTCACTGCATTCACAGCATTTCCCTTTCCTAAAATCCCATAAATCCAAGCGATGAACATTCGATAAGCTGTTTTACTTAATCTTCTGGAAGAAATAAAACAAACATGTAAAATTATTAGCTAAAAATATAGATTAAAATTTTTTAATACAAAGTCATTTCATTCAAAAATCTAAATATTATCAGCTTACGGATTTACTCGAAAAAATCAATATTTCAAAAGAGAAAAAATACATGAAAGATAACTAATAACCTGTTGTTATTGGCATCTACAATTGGGATATTATCCAGATGAATCGCGATATTCGCTATCCTCACATGTTCATGGTGCACAATTTGCGAAAGAAATGTATCTGCCTGCGTAATGCATTGATGTCCCTCTGGTATGCAAGCATCTACCACATCAACCTCACGGCAACAGATGGACTCAACTTGTGTGGGCATTTTTATGCACCTTTCACACGAACACCAATTGGTATTGCCTAATTTTTCAGTTTCTGTTACTTCAGTGTCTTCTGT
Source organism: Aquarana catesbeiana (assembly GCF_042186555.1). NCBI lineage: Eukaryota > Metazoa > Chordata > Amphibia > Anura > Ranidae > Aquarana > Aquarana catesbeiana. The sequence continues at coordinate 938,334,546 of NC_133324.1, forward strand.
TGAAGATCCATCGCTTGTTGCGGATATGGTGGGATTATTTGGGAAAGCCGGATCATTTTCTTGTGCTGAATACCTAGCTCAGATTTTCTTTATAAGCAATCTTCGCTATGAGTGCATAATAAAAAAAAAAAAAGGTATATTAGAATAATTTATTTTTGTATTAATTACATTTATTTATTTTGAAAATTTAGCAAACTAACATGTTTTGATCATCAGTTATGTTATGTGAAGAGGCTTCGATGATGTATACTAAAAGAATGCATTGATTGTCAACAATAAGGCGGAACTGATGGGCACCGATGGCCTGCACTCACAGTAACTGATAATACTGCACTGACAGTCAGAAATGGTGTGCACTGTTACGTACAACTGGTGGTCAAATTGAGGTGTCAGCGATGGTTAGCACTGAAGGTCACTGCTGGGCATTGACTGAGGGCCAATGATCAGTACTAGTTCTTGACCCTGATAGGCAGCTCTGATAGGTGGCAATGAGGAGTTACTGTTTGGAATATTTGTTTAGAATTTATTAGTGGCATTAACTGGTGGCACAGTTTTTAAACGGTGTGCACTGATTTGAGTCAATGTGGTTAGTGGTGGGCACAGATTATGAGGAAACATTTTTTTACCTCTTGGGGACAAAATCACCATGCAAAAAACTGCTTAGAGACATATTTTTATACTCATGCTATCAGCGTGAGTCTAATAATAATTAAATCACTATTATTTTTTATAATCACGAGATCAGATGTCATGTACTTACATGTGATCACATGGCAAGGGGCCGTGATCACCCAAGTTTCAGTGATTTGTTCATAATTTCTTATTTTTTAATGGTTGAATTAAGACACCAGTCAATCCATTTCTATATAAAGGAGGTTGGTTTTTGTGTCTAAAATTGACGCTATCCCTACCGACATTCTTCACTAACAAAAAGGAGAACACAATAGATCAGGGGTGTCCAAACATTTTTCAAAGAGGGCCAGATTTGATGTGAACATGCGTGAAGGCCGACCGTTTTGCCTGACATTCTCTGAACCATAAAAATTTGGTCTAAGTGTGTTCGTTCGAGCACTAATATACGGCCCAACAAGAATTCTCCTGCCTTTGTGGCTGTGTGTGGTGAAGAGATGAGCTCGGCCGTGTTATTTGGATATACCGTATTTATCGGCGTATAACACGCACCTGCACTATTGAGTGAAGTTTCAGGACAAAATAAATTAATATTTTAAATAAAAGAACTGTGAAGCAAAATAAGGGTCAGTGCCCATCTGCAGATCCTCAATTACCATGAATGCAGCACCCACCATTGCCATGAATGCACCCACCATTGCCAGGAAGGCAGGACACACCATTGCCATGAATGCACCCACCATTGCTAGGAATGCAAACACCATTGCCAGGAAGGCAGCACCCACCATTGCCAGGAAGGCAGTACCCACCATTGCCAGAAAGTCACCTCCCACCATTGCCAGGAAGGTAGCTCCCACCATTGCTAGGAATGCCCCCATCATTACCAAGAATGCAGCACAGACCATTGCTATAAATGCACCCACAATTGCCAGGAATGTACCCACCATTGCCAGGAATGCACTCAACCATTACCATCAGCGCAGCCTTGTAGGGCACATGGAGGGGGCAGGACGAGTGCCAAATATATAATCATACAGGAGAATCTCCTGTTTACACAGCGCCCTCTTTAAGAGAAAGTCCCGCCTCCTTTGATGGACAGAACAGTCATCCAATAGAAGCGCGGGAGAGGGGACTTCTTGTTACAGAGGCTGCCGTGTAAAAAGGAAATACTAATCCTGTGTGCACTGCGCTCGTCCTCCCTCCGAGGCAGCCAGCCTATATATCTTTTGTGGCCCCGGCGCTGGGAGATCGTCAGGGGCCACAAAAGATATACATGTTTACATAACCAGGCGGGTCGTTCAAAACCGGACTGCGGGCCGTGATTTACCCGCAGGCTGGACTTTGGACATGCCTGCAATAGATATACTGCCAATTTGGATAGAAGCCATCAAAACTACAAGGATGAGATACATTTTTACATATATACAGATAAATATATGTATATATATATATATATATATATATATATATATATATATATATATATATATAAAGTTTTGATATAAGTGAGATTTTCATGTGTATTTTTGTGTGTGTGTGTGTATGCGTATATGTAAATATACAACTATAGCAATCACTAAGAAATACACACATATGTGTTGATGAACTGCATTACATATAAATTAGACTTACTTTTTCTTTCTGAGTCAATGGATGGCATTGGATTTCCAACGGTTGAAGATTCTGCAACAGCAGGATTGTCCTAAACAAGTAATAAATAATACCGTAATTTATATTTGATTAGGTTGATATTTAAATTTGAACAATTTTATAAATAAGTAAAAAAAATTACATATATTACAAATATTTTACTTACCATGTCAGTCGATTAAAGTAAAGGGATCCAAAAATATTACTTTAAAATATTGTCGAAAGATAGAAATTCTGTAAAAAAATTTAAAATTTTATTTTAGATTTAAAATTTCACAGAAAATTTAAATAAATATAATTTTTTTTTTTTTTTTAGAGATAAATCTCTATATCTCTCACTATCTCGTAATTTATTCCTAAATGTATGTATATTGTTCCGATGTTTTTGCATACATAACACTATTGATAAAATAATACAACCACCTTTTTTTAGACAAGTCTTTGTATGCCACTTTGATAACACAAAAGAGATAAGCGTTTTGTTGACAATAAAAAGGTCAAGATATATTAAATAAAGTAAAAAGCTTTTTTTAAAAAAAATCAGTACCATTCTTAAAATAAATAAGTAGACTGTGTCTATCACCAAAAAAAAAAAAATACATTTTTTTTAAAAAGTTAAAATAACAATCTGTTTACATATATGTATTGTAAAAATAATTAAAATAAACAATTAAAAAGAGAGACAGAAAGTTATAAATATATAGATATATAAACATATCTATATATTGAGAGAGAAAGAGATATAAAAATTATATATATATATATATATATATATATATATATATATATATATATATATATATATAAAATGTTAGGTGCAGCTTCTGCTTTACAATTTATATTGCTGTGTCAGATTATTTGCAGTATAGGAATTAAAACACAGAGTCAGATATCCATATCCGTGCATCAGTTCCGAGCATAAAGGACCCGTACTGAACTGACCTGCTTTATTAGTTTCAAAAGCCTTTTATAGGCGATTATACAAACAATAGCATCAGCACCACACAGGGCAAGGGTCAACCACAACAGGAGTCTCCTGGGCTACAAGCACAAGCTCCAACAACATGGCAATACAGATACAAGGCAACAAAAGCAGCTTCAATCGAGCTCAGCAGCCAAAGGTTACATTTCATAAGAGACTGCAACGCAGGCATTATTATATTTCATAACAGACTACATTTCATAACAGATTTACACGTAGGCATTATATTAAGTGAGAACTCTAAATTAAATCCCTGACCTTATCAATTTCCCCCTTTGACATCATCCTCTCCCTTCCCCTGGGTCCTCATGAATAAGTTCTAGTCAGTTTTTCCCCAGAGTACTTTCCCTGACCGCGAGTTGTCAGAGGGGTAGAACCCATCCCCCCAGGTATTACCAACATCTTAAAATTCAAGAAGAGGAGTTTTATAGGAGTAGGGTGATGTCAATACACATTTATCAGTATGCCCTGTCTATTCTCCTAATTTTCCTATTTATTTTCCTGTATACACATATATTTGTGATTGTAAGTGATATTAATATTAGAATAATAATTACCATTGGACTTAACAACCAGTGAAAGGTATTGGTTGCTGTAGAAGACATTTCACTAAATATATCCCACCAATGTGGTGCAGTATCCTGTTGTATCTGTGAGGAAAGATGCACTAGTCTACCTTTGTCAATAATTGCAGATACGAGGTTATTCTGTAGGGTATGTTCTAGTGTTTCTATGTGTCGTCTTAACAACTCTGATTGTTCCAAAACCTGTTTTAGTGGGTCTAAAGAAATTATAAAGGGTGTAGTATCAGTGAGATTATGTACCTCATAGACTGAAGAGAATACCTTATCGGCGTCTGGTTCAAAAAGATAGGTGTCGTTACCCCATTGTAATATTTTAATCTTTTTTATACATCCCGCAAACGGCGCCGATTTATTTAACGCTGACATGGTGCGGTTATCATTAGTAATGATACAAATATGCTGGGGTCCTATTTCTATGAATCTATTGTTCACATTTATCGGTGTTCTTTGCATTTTGCATATGCTAGTTTGGTATTTTAACAAGCAAGGTTCATATACTGGGGAACTTCTGCCACATACCATTCCCTTATTAGTTCCTTCACATAGATTTAAATCATGGGTTCTGTTTCCTTTATCTACATATTTCCCATATATTTCTGGATACCAAAACTCGTCTTTAATTACTAGTGGCATGACCACTATTTTACACATTTCCATTACATCTTCTACCCGGTATGCTTCAAACCTTCCTACACACCATTTATCCTCACATTCTTTCTTATCCCCTTTTACTTGGAACCATACTCCATCGTCAGTTAAACCCTTAAAATATTTCATCCAGGTATGATAATTTCCCAACTGTAGTTCAGTCCTGGCCCTATTTATTTGTATATGATAGGATAAGAGGTTAAAAGAGCACTGTGTGAAATTTACAAACTGTTGACTTTGATTCCACAGCTGGAGCTCTGCTCCTATCGTGTGATTTATTAACCCTCCCAAAAATTGTAATAGGGGTATTTCTTGCAGTTGGGTTTCAAAAGTGGTGGGTAACCATTTGCTTGTGATAGTCAAGCTGTCAGCTATGTGTCCCCCTGCATGCTTCCATCTGTTGTTCATTTCTTCTATCTCGACCGAGTTTAAAATTCCCATCCCTGTACCTGTCAGTCCCAATAGTGTGTCGTACCATTCTCGTTTATACCTACACTCCGGTATCGGGGGAAAGGTGATGTTGAATTTTATTTTTGTTTTCTGTTGTGATGTTGATACATTTATGCAAGTGTTTGGTACGGGTGTTAATATGGAAGATTCAATTATTGGCGTTACTTCTTCCTCCATTTGTATGTGAAATCCATAGGCCTCTGCATTCCAATACCACCCATCATTTCTCTCTTCCCTCCACCAAGAGGCACAGAGGAAAGTACTTGATTGATTAATGGTAATATCTGCTAGATTAGACATCCCTTCTGATATATTTTCTCCCCCTGCTTTATGGACTAATATTTGGTACATTTGTCCTACTACCCGTTCCCGGGCTTGTTTCCACGTCTGTGAAAGGGATATTTTATGGCACCTATGATTTTTACTGTTATTGAAAGGAAAGCTCATATTGTCATTCCACTGGAAGGTTATAGTTACTTCTGATAGTGGGTCTGCCTGTATCCATGCAATACCCACATCTGTATGAAACAGTCGCCTGTGTCCTTTAACAGTAAAATTACCTACATCATAATACTTATTCATCTCATATCCTGAATCATTTGCTACTTTTTTTGTCATCTATTACCCATTGGAAAGTTGCGGTTTCCTCTACCTCAATTACATTAATACCAGGAGTCCAGGCATACACTTGTAGAAAGGCAAGTTTAAACAAACTATAGAAAAGTAGAGATTTCATGATGACGTTTTCTCAGGTTGTTTCTTGCAGTGTGATGCGTGTATCCAGGTTGGCTTTCCCTCCAGCTTTACTGAAGTGGCTGTGGTCAAGAGTACTTGATAAGGACCTTCAAACCTGGGTTCCAATGTCTTTCTGGTGTGTTTCTTTACATATACATAATCCCCTTTAGGGATGAGCTTCGAGTTCGAGTCGAACTCATGTTTGACTCGAACATTGGCTGTTCGCAAGTTCGCCGAACAGCGAACAATTTGGGGTGTTCGCGGCAAATTCAAATGCCGCGGAACACCCTTTAAAAGTCTATGGGAGAAATCAAAAGTGCTAATTTTAAAGGCTAATATGCAAGTTATTGTCATAAAAAGTGTTTGGGGACCTGGGTCCTGCCCCAGGGGACATGGATCAATGCAAAAAAAAGTTTTAAAAACGGCCGTTTTTTCAGGAGCAGTGATTTTAATAATGCTTAAAGTCAAACAATAAAAGTGTAATATTCCTTTAAATTTCGTACCTGGGGGGTGTCTATAGTATGACTGTAAAGGGGCGCATGTTTCCTGTGTTTAGAACAGTCTGACAGCAAAATGACATTTTGAAGGAAAAAACTCATTTAAAACTACCCACGGCTATTGCATTGCCGACAATACACATAGAAGTTCATTGATAAAAACGGCATGGGAATTCCCCAAAGGGGAACCCCGAACCAAAATTAAAAAAAAAAAATGACGTGGGAGTCCCCCTAAATTCCATACCAGGCCCTTCAGGTCTGATATGGATATTAAGGGGAACCCCGGCCAAAATTAAAAAAAAAAAATGACGTGGGGTTCCCCCTAAATTCCATACCAGACCCTTCAGGTCTGGTATGGATTTTAAGGGGAACCCCGCACCAAAAAAAAAAAAAAAAAACGGCGTGGGGTCCCCCAAAAATCCATACCAGACCCTTATCCGAGCACGCAACCTGGCAGGCCGCAGGAAAAGAGGGGGGGACGAGAGTGCGCCCCCCCCTCCTGAACCGTACCAGGCCACATGCCCTCAACATTGGGAGGGTGCTTTGGGGTAGCCCCCCAAAACACCTTGTCCCCATGTTGATGAGGACAAGGGCCTCATCCCCACAACCCTGGCCGGTGGTTGTGGGGGTCTGCGGGCGGGGGGCTTATCGGAATCTGGAAGCCCCCTTTAACAAGGGGACCCCCAGATCCTGGCCCCCCCCTGTGTGAAATGGTGAGGGGGTACAAAAGTACCCCTACCATTTCACTAAAAAACTGTCAAAAATGTTAAAAATGACAAGAGACAGTTTTTGACAATTCCTTTATTTAAATACTTCTTCTTTCTTCTATCTTCCTTCATCTTCTGGTTCTTCTGGTTCTTCTGGCTCTTCTGGTTCTTCCTCCGGCGTTCTCGTCCAGCATCTCATCCGCGGCGTCTTCTATCTTCTTCTCCTCGGGCCGCTCCGCACCCATGGCATGGGGGGAGGCTCCCACTCTTCTCTTCTTCTTCATCTTCTTATCTTCTTCTCTTCTTCTTTTCTTCTCTTCTTCATTTTCTTCTCCGGGCTGCTCCGCACCCAAGCTGGCATGGAGGGAGGCTCCCGCTGTGTGACGGCGCTCCTCGTCTGACAGTTCTTAAATAACGGGGGGCGGGGCCACCCAGTGACCCCGCCCCCCTCTGACGCACGGGACATGACGGGACTTCCCTGTGGCATTCCCCGTGACGTCACAGGGAAGTCCCGTCAAGTCACAGCTATTGCCGACAATACACATAGAAGTTCATTGATAAAAACGGCATGGGAATTCCCCAAAGGGGAACCCCGAACCAAAATTTAAAAAAAAAAAATGACGTGGGAGTCACCCTAAATTCCATACCAGGCCCTTCAGGTCTGATATGGATATTAAGGGGAACCCCGGCCAAAATTAAAAAAAAAAAAATGACGTGGGGTTCCCCCTAAATTCCATACCAGGGCATGTACCAGGCCACATGCCCTCAACATTGGGAGGGTGCTTTGGGGTAGCCCCCCAAAACACCTTGTCCCCATGTTGATGAGGACAAGGGCCTCATCCCCACAACCCTGGCCGGTGGTTGTGGGGGTCTGCGGGCAGGGGGCTTATCGGAATCTGGAAGCCCCCTTTAACAAGGGGACCCCCAGATCCCGCCCCCCCCTGTATGAAATGGTAAGGGGGTTCTTACCCCTACCATTTCACTAAAAAACTGTCAAAAATGTTAAAAATGACAAGAGACAGTTTTTGACAATTCCTTTATTTAAATGCTTCTTCTTTCTTCTATCTTCCTTCATCTTCTGGTTCTTCTGGTTCTTCTGGCTCTTCTGGTTCTTCCTCCGGCGTTCTCGTCCAGCATCTCCTCCGCGGCGTCTTCTATCTTCTTCTCCTCGGGCCGCTCCGCACCCATGGCATGGGGGGAGGCTCCCGCTCTTCTCTTCATCTTCTTCATCTTCTTCTCTTCTTCATTTTCTTCTCCGGGCCGCTCCGCAACCCATGCTGGCATGGAGGGAGGCTCCTGCTGTGTGACGGCGCTCCTCGTCTGACAGTTCTTAAATAACGGGGGGCGGGGCCACCCGGTGACCCCGCCCCCCTCTGACGCACGGGACATGACGGGACTTCCCTGTGGCATTCCCCGGGACGTCACAGGGAAGCCCGTCAAGTCACCGTGCGTCAGAGGGGGGCGGGGTCACCGGGTGGCCCCGCCCCCCCCGTTATTTAAGAACTGTCAGACGAGGAGCGCCGTCACACAGCGGGAGCCTCCCTCCATGCCAGCATGGATTGCGGAGCGGCCCGGAGAAGAAAATGAAGAAGAGAAGAGGAGAAGAAAAGAAGAAGAGAAGAGCGGGAGCCTCCCCCCCATGCCATGGGTGCGGAGCGGCCCGAGGAGAAGAAGATAGAAGACGCCACGGAGGAGATGCTGGACGAGAACGCCGGAGGAAGAACCAGAAGAGCCAGAAGAACCAGAAGATGAAGGAAGGTAGAAGAAAGAAGAAGCATTTAAATAAAGGAATTGTCAAAAACTGTCTCTTGTCATTTTTAACATTTTTGACACTTTTTTCGTGAAATGGTAGGGGTACTTATGTACCCCCTTACCATTTCACACAGGGGGGGGCCGGGATCTGGGGGTCACCTTGTTAAAGGGGGCTTCCAGATTCCGATAAGCCCCCCGCCCGCAGACCCCCACAACCACCGGCCAGGGTTGTGGGGATGAGGCCCTTGTCCTCATCAACATGGGGACAAGGTGTTTTGGGGGGCTACCCCAAAGCACCCTCCCAATGTTGAGGGCATGTGGCCTGGTACGGTTCAGGAGGGAGGGGGGCCGCACTCTCGTCCCCCCCTCTTTTCCTGCGGCCTGCCAGGTTGCGTGCTCGGATAAGGGTCTGGTATGGATTTTTGGGGGGACCCCACGCCGTTTTTTTTTTTTTTTTTTTGGCACGGGGTTCCCCTTAAAATCCATACCAGACCTGAAGGGTCTGGTATGGAATTTAGGGGGAACCCCACGTCATTTTTTTTTTAAATTTTGGCCGGGGTTCCCCTTAATATCCATTCCAGACCTGAAGGGCCTGATATGGAATTTAGTGTGACCCCCACGTCATTTTTTTTTTTAAATTTTGGTTCGGGGTTCCCCTTTGGGGAATTCCCATGCCGTTTTTATCAATGAACTTCTATGTGTATTGTCGGCAATGCAATAGCCGCGGGTAGTTTTAAATGAGTTTTTTCCTTCAAAATGTCATTTTGCTGTCAGACTGTTCTAAACATAGGAAACATGCGCCCCTTTACAGGCATACTATAGACACCCCCCAGGTACGAAATTTAAAGGGATATTACACTTTTATTGTTTGACTTTAAGCATTATTAAAATCACTGCTCCTGAAAAAACGGCCGTTTTTAAAACTTTTTTTTGCATTGATCCATGTCCCCTGGGGCAGGACCCAGGTCCCCAAACACTTTTTATGACAATAACTTGCATATTAGCCTTTAAAATTAGCACTTTTGATTATTCATGTTCGTGTCCCATAGACTTTAACGGTGTTCGCGTGTTCGAACGAACTTTTTTCCTGTTCGCATGTTCTGGTGCGAACCGAACAGGGGGGTGTTCGGCTCATCCCTACTCATAAGCTACTTCTGTAAGCATATACGGTACAATTTTCAAACAATTGTATAATGGCTGCATCAAAGCGCTAGCGTGCGGTATCCATTGTCTACAATATGACACAATACCTAAAAACATACGCAATTGTTTGGAATTCCGTGGGGGTAACATTCCCTTTATCACTTGAACCCTCTCCTCAGTGAGATGTCTTGTACCCTGTGATATACAATGTCCCAAAAAGATAACTTTTTCCTGACACACTTGCAACTTTTTCTTATTAACCTTGCAACCTTTTTCTGCCAAAAATCGCAACAAATTAAGGGTGGTGTGCAGGCTTTCAGTCTTTCACTTATCTGTGGAATTAATCCTTCCATAAACTGTCTATTGAAGGCTCGGATCGTGACTGGCAGAGCCAAATCCAATCCCTCATCTGCCATCATACTTTCCATAGATAAGTAAAATTCCGATACAGTCTGTCCTGGCATTTGTTTCATGGGTGATATGGACCCCCTCTCCTGTTGTTTTGCCTGACAGAAAGCTTCTAATCTAGCAATAAAAGGGGCCCTTGAGTCTATGTGTCTGACGTGTCCTGCCTCTAGATTGCCATCCCCCTCAGCTCAGTCTGCAGGTCGGTCATAAACTGGTTAAACAGGGTCAGAGTCATTTTATGTCTGCATAAATCCTCCCCATCCTGCCAGGTTGCTTCATGTGTATTCATTAACTGTGTCACAAATCTACAGAAAGCAGCTGGCTTTGCTACCGGGTCTGGGGCGCTCTGTATTAATGCCATAAGAGTGTCTGCTGACCATGGTGCCCAAGTCCTTATTTGCATCCTACGAGTAATAGTAGATGGGCGTCTAGATGGGCTGCTTGTCCAAATTCTGGATTATTTACCTATACAATGCGTGTATCAGTGCATACGGGGGCTACAGTTTCTGAATGAGGTTTTTGTGCTCCACAAACCTGACAAACCCATCCTCTACCCTCAAGTACAGGATATATCTTGTGTGGTTTACGTTCTATATCAGTATATGGGGGTGGGATGGTTGAACTAAGATTATTTAAAATTTCAACATTTTTGTTCTTCTGTCTTTCATATCCCAACCATCACAATCTGGATTATATTTCCACCCCTCTTCTTTCGCTCTATTTGAGACCTTAATTAAGCATTGAACCTGACGCATCCATTGCTTCTCTAACACCTCTCCTTGTCTGTCCCTTTTTATTTCACTCCATACATCCGGGTCTAAACCCGCTGCTCCTTTCACCTTAAATTTACGAAGGACATCCTTTAAGTCCTATGCTTCATCTTTCCCATAGATGTTTTTAATTATCTGTGGCACCGTATAATGCGCCACAATTCCCTGACGGGGTTTCGTGTTCCTCTGGCCCATTCTAACAGTCCTGCCTAGGTAGCGTGTGGGACCCATAGTGTACAATATAAAACACTTAGCTAAGTTACACTAGTTCCTCGTTGCCTTCCTCCTAGGGTGCTAGAATACTAAAAACCTCTCCGGAATGAGATTTCTGAAATCGAATTACTTTATATGCTAGCCCAACTAACAAATATTATAACCAGAATCGCGGCTACAACATATACAAGCATTCCTTTAAGTGGCCAGGTATCCGACTAGATCTCCGGACTTTATGGAGACCTTATTCCCCCCCGTATCTGGGATTCCTCTCATGCATTCTTATCCCTGCTTTATGGAGCAGACAGGGCTTATACTCTCAACCCGTCTATGGTTTATGAATTAAATTGGATATCAAACTTAAGCGTCAGACCCCCCGGAAGGCGCATTCCGTTGCTCATTGGGATTATATTCTTTCAATTCATACCAACCTTGGCAAGGCTCATTCACTTTCTCAACAAGACAGACAGACAACAAACAACAAATAATTCCAGCAATATAAACCAAAATATGCAGTAATTCTAGACTCACCACTACAGAGGCTGGTGTTTTAAAACCAGGAGAACCGTAACTGACAGAACGGATAGGCACAAATCAGGGGAGCACAGAATATAAGAAAAATAAAGCTTTTTCTTACCTGCGCAGGTTTTCGATCTGTGGTTCCCGGAATGCCTGTTCCTTTTGTTCCGTCAGCCTCGTTCGTCCACCTCTTGTAGTATCATCGGTGAGTCCCTCGTTCGGGCGCCAAAAATGTTAGGTGCAGCTTCTATGGAACTGCTTTACAATTTATATTGCTGTGTCAGATTATTTGCAGTATAGGAATTAAAACACAGAGTCAGATATCCGTGCATCAGTTCCGAGCATAAAGGACCCGTATTGAACTGACCTGCTTTATTAGTTTCAAAAGCCTTTTATAGGCGATTATACAAACAATAGTATCAGCACCAGCCCCACACAGGGCAAGGGTCAACCACAACAGGAGTCACCTGGGCTACAAGCACAAGCTCCAACACCATGGCAATACAGATACAAGGCAACAAAAGCAGCTTCAATCGAGCTCAGCAGCCAAAGGTTACATTTCATAAGAGACTGCAACGCAGGCATTATTATATTTCATAACAGACTACATTTCATAACAGATTTACACGTAGGCATTATATTAAGTGAGAACTCTAAATTAAATCCCTGACCTTATCAATATATATATATATATATATATATATATATATATATACACACACACACACACACACACACACATAAGCGCTCTCTCTCTCTCTCTCTCTCTCTATATAGCTATATTTAAAAAATATATATATATAGAGAGAGAGAGAGAGAGAGAGATAAAAAATGTATAATCTATCTCATGTTCTGTTTATTTTTAATTTTAATAAATCTTTGATTTATTTTATCTATGAAAATAAATTGTTTTCAATTATTAAAATGAATTAATTTTTTATATATATATATATATATATATATATATATATATATATATATATATATATTCCTAGTGAAAGTATTTTTTATTGAATGGTAATTATTTTTTTTATAGGCTGTTTAGTTTAGCCTTTTTAAAAATATATTATATCTTGACCTTTTCTTGTCAACACAATGCTTATCTGCGTTGCCTAAGACAAAGTGGCAGA